>NC_064921.1:783002134-783305706 GCF_023897955.1 Schistocerca gregaria | reverse complement strand
CATTGGGTAAGTGACCCACCAGCAGACAAGTAACCCAAACTAACAGTAGGTCAGTAAAATGCAACTGAGTGCAGACAAGACAACAGACCAGGACAAGGACAAACAACCCAGATGATAACAAAGCCCAGTGCAAAGCCTTCACCACATTGACAACAACAAGGCCAAGAGCAGTGGAGAGACAAATCCAAGACATGATCAGAGAGAGTAACTGGTATTTAATAATTAACCAGAGACATTTTTAATTAAAGTCCACCTCTGTAGCTGAGTGTTCAGTGTAGATAGTTGCAATGTGGAAAATCCAGGTTCAATTTCTGTTACTGCCAAGGATTTTCCTTGGTGGGAGGACTGGTGGTGACCCGTCTGTGACTGCAATTGTTAATATTACACAATGGAGCCATTAAACTACCAAAAATGTAACTTACTTAATGATTTCTTATTCCACCTTCCTCAGAATTAATTAATTATACTTCAAATTCTTGCTTTCCATAACACTGATCTCACTTTTAACGATCATCATTTGTAACATAGTTTTGTTCCAGTCAAGATTCTCTCGACTTCTCTTTTCAACATGCTTTTGTACTTGACTCTTGGCATCCAGTAAGTGACTACACGAAAACACATGCAACTCAGCTTGAAAAACTCACACTCTCAACATGACAGTGCCTAATAAATGTTCATCTCCCAAAGAACTTAGTATCCCATTGACTTGATACACTCATATTCCCATGGTTAAGTTTTTACAAATACTTGGGATTTTTTTGGAAACGAAATGACCTTACCATTTCTGAAAGATCTGGGATGCATCTTACCATTACTGTAAACCTCAAAGTTGCTCTTAACATTCCATAAACGAAAAATATGTTTGCAAAATTCTACAGTTTCTTTGACCCTTTTCACACCAAGAAAATAATAGTCGAAATTTACTATTTTTTCTGTTTGCACACCATTACAGAAAAACTTGATGTTGACAACAACAAAAGTCAATTTAATTGTCTGATACCCAACCCAAAGGCTATACAGGTCACAGACAAAATGCATCTGGGTGCGTTATCCAAATATGAGTCCCCATTACCACACATTATCACATTCATCCATCCCTACCTCAAAGAATATACTTAATTTACAATAAGTTTCCTTTCCTCTGTATACATTAATAGAAAAACCAGTTAAGTATTTCAACATACTTTTTGTAACGTAGACAATTAGTTAATCATAAGACATGTTCCAAACTTTATACAATTTTCCTACTGTGTACTGAAGACTAGTTATCCTCCCCTTTCACAACTATACAAAAAAATATTTATCTCAGATAATCTCATACAAATCATCTATGAATAATTAAATAGAAAAATGTTATTTAAATCTCTTTTAAGCCATATGTTATGTAAAGAATCAAAATTTATTGTCATATTTGTATCTCATTAGGTGGAAATTCATGTTAATCAATATCTTGGAATATTCAGTCTGTAGTGACAGTTACCAAGTACCAAACAGATTCTTTAATAAGATATTTACAGTTTTTAAAAAGAGACTCGAGTTTTAGTCTGACTGTTCCTACCTGTCATAGGAAACAATAAACAGTGATAATATTAACAATATTTGTCCCATAGTCTTTGCACTAGCACCCTTCACACACTTTGCTGTAGTGGGTCATTATGTGAGCACCCCCACTTGAAGCCTGTCAGCAGTAGTATGCACCCTCACACACCCCCTACTGCCTCATAGTAGTGCAGTGGGTGTTCTAACAATGGGCAAGGCAGTGCTGTGGGTGGCGGTCAAACTCATAGTCAACACAACCACTTTTCCTTGGTCTGCTTTTCTCATAGTTGTTTTTTCTATCATACTGTTGCATACATCTCATTTTGGATCCAATTATTTTAATTGTGAGCACTTGTGGCAACTAGCACCAGTCGAGAGGAGAGTATTGACCAGGGAGTGTAGAAGTTCTTTGGGACTGTCTGTTTTTGGATTCTTGTTATAGTTTCCATTTATGTGGGACCTGTTGTGATGTACTACCAGTTTTATTTTATAATTAAAGTGTATTTGTTGTGTTGGAATATTTCTTCTGGCTGCTGACAGGCAGGGACCTGGATATATCAACAGTGATGACCCTGTTTTGTGTGTTCCACATGTGTGTCTTTGTCTAAAGGGTGCAGTTGCCAAAAGAACAGGCACAGAGGATTGTATGGCCAACCACACGACAGACTACAAGTTTTATGTTACTACTGGACGTCTTGACCAAGAAGCACAGCAGCAAGCAATGTCTGCTACAACTCTCACAAGTGATATGATACATCTTGTCCAGATGACAGTTTTACAACAGAAGCAGACATAACCTACAATGTCCCATTTAGACAGGAAAACTATGACACACCTCATCCAAACATGTTTCAGCATCCACACTAGAGAACATTGCCAACCACAGGAATTAGTTATGTCTGCCATACAATATCTGACGAGCACTTTTCACAGTCAATGAGTGTACCTCAGTCTCCATTCACGGGCCAATTCTCACAACTTCGACCTGACTTTTCATGCACATCAGTTCCACAAAATCTTGCATGTTCAACTGTCATGCTGCACTGGATGTCAAAATTTGCCTGTCTGACCAAATGTTTCAAGTGATAAGGCATGGCCATCTCATTCCAGCATCTAATAGACTGGGAAGCAGTGCAGGTAGCCTGCAGAGACAGGTAGGACAGGTGTCATAGGCACGCATGATGTTCAGTGGCCAGGAGGGAGGCACCCACAGCTCCAGGCACCACAATCCCTGATGACTTGGATCTGTGGGCAAGCTATGCTCCATTCCATCAATTCTGCAGAAAATAAAGTCACTTGTTCATCCAGGACATCTCAACAAATCTTTCATATTTAATCAACATGGAGTGTGATGTCCTATGTCACTGGCCTACACTGTCAGTGAAACTATCCTTACGTGCAGTTAGCAAGATGGATATAAGTCATGGTGCAGCTGAACTCCAGATTCAGTTCCTGCCAGATGTATACTTTCCATGGACCTTCCATGTGGCTGAAGTAGATGACATAGCTATAGAATTTGACCCAAACGTGGCAACTGTTCATTGTCCGATGTTGTACAGGATGCCATTTTGCTGTACATGTCTGGATGATATTTTAATCTTTTCTGCATCTGTTGAGGATCAGCAGTCACATCTCCCACAAGAAGCTTTTAAGGCTAATGGTGTGGAAATCAACCACGAAAAATCTCAGTTACATGGAGATCCAGTCACAATCCTGCACCATAAATATTGGTGGCTCCCGACCACGATTCAATCAGACTGATATCATGCATTTCCTACCTAGACCCACAACATTCAAAGAATTGAATCACTCCTACCCAAAGCCACATTAATTGAGACTCTGTTAACAGATGCCTTGGCAGATAAACAAATACCTGGCTCACACTGGGTTCGATGGACAGACAATGTGATTCAAGTCTTTGAAGCACTCTAGGTCCCATTAGTAAATACTGTTACACTCATGCACCCCTTCCTGGATGCATGCATTGATATCACCATAGATGTGAGAGATTCTGTGATCACTGCAGTTTTACTTCAACAATTGGGCAGTTCCAACCAACGAACCAACCTTTATGATTCTTTTCCAAGAAACTATCCAGCCAACATAAGTAGCCTGAATTTGACTGGGAGAAATTCACAGTACATGAGTCTATGAAGTACTTCTGGATGACATCAAAGACAGAGAAGTCACCATATATACCAGTCACACCATTCGATCTGCAACCCAGCAGCAGATCTGTCACCCTACTGTTTTTGGCAGATGTTTCTCATTTTTCGGTACACTGAAAATGTCAGATACATTAAAGGACTAGAGAGTATGGTAGTAGATTGCTTATTCTGGGTTTTGGCAAATACTTCTCAACTTATATTTGAAGAGTTGCTCACTTACAGCAAGAAGATAGGGAGATGCAGGATTTGTTACATGACATCTCCACAAATCTTACTATAGTTTCACCATAGCTTCCTGGGGCTGCCAGTTCAGTAATTTGTGACATCACTGCAGGCAGTTTATGCCCTATAACCCCAGTTGCTATGAGAAGAGGAATCTTCTCATTGATACATGTTTGGGCACACTCTGGTATTAGAGCAACAACACATTTGATTACAGAACATTTTGTCTGGCTGCACACTAAGAGAGACTGTCGGGCATGGTCACACACATGCACCTCATGTGGAAAAAGTAGGGTTGGTGTCATAATCAGTCAGCATTAGGAAAATTTTATGTTTTAAAAGGAGCCAGCCGGGATGGACGAGCAATTCTAGACGCTACAGTCTGGAACCGCACGACCACTACAGTCACAGGTTCGAATCCTGCCTCAGGCATGGATGTGTGTGATGTCCTTAGGTTAGTTAGGTTTAAGTAGTTCTAAGTTCTAAGGGACTGATGACCTCCGAAGTTAAGTCCCATAGTGCTCAGAGCCATTTTTTTAAAGGACACCTAAGTTAGGTTATCCTTGACACTGTTGGCCCTCTACCACCATCCAAAGGCTACATATACATACTTTCAGCCATGGATAGAAATATGTGATGGGTAGAGGCCATGCCTGTTCAAGATATTACCGTCAGTTATGTAGCTACTACTTTTACTAATATGTGGATCATGAGATTTCAATCACAACTGATCAGGGTCAGAATTTCGAGACCCAACTGTTTGAATAACTGTGCTCCATATATGTTGTACAGATAAATTCCATACCATTGCTTACCACCCACAGAACAATGGCCTCATAGAATGAGGGTACTGTATTTTCAGGACAGTACTCACCTGCCACAAGGAGGCATGGACTCAAGCGTTACCCTGAGTATGACTAGGAATCCACATAGCACATAAAGATGACCTCAGGGCTTCACTGGCACAAGTAATTTATGGGGAAAAACTTGCGCTGCCAGCTGAGTTTGTTGAACACTCATCAGTCACACCTTCAACACACCTTCAAGCGAGTTACTGGCATTGGTTGAAAAGATCAATTGCCATACCACCAAACTGTGCATGCATCCATCCCTACTTCATTCAACTCCTGAACATTTATCCACAGTGAACTTAACTGCAAATTCATTATTCTCTGAAACAACATGGTACAGGCAGTTCTGCAACTGCCTTATTTGGGTCCATGCCATGTCCTGACTAATTCCAATATCACAGTGAGCATCACATTGAACAATAAAAGCCAGACTGTTTCAATACATATCATCAAGCATGCATGGACGTTAAATGATGAATGTGTGGCAGCTATACCTCTTATGCAGTCAGTGTCATGTGAAGCTCTTTGAGAACTGTGTGATTCCACCCCACTTTTCAATGTGATTCGCGTCCCTAGTTCAAACTTCATCCATTACAGCCCAAACTATCACCACACCTCCAATTGGCAGCAGCTCACTGGGGAAGCATGTGACCTCTGCTCCACTGCAAGCACCAGATGTGATGTTAAGCATTGACATCTCCCATCATTGTGCAGAGCACCTGGCCTTTCACCTGGCTGACAACATTCTCTCCATTTCTCTAAGCCCATACATGACTCCAATGGTGGGGCAACACCATGTGTAATGCTCCTACACTCATTTCAAATCACACAATGACGATGATGCCAACACTGATGCCATATCAAGGGCAGTGGACTCCTCACAATCACTGTGGCACTGTGTATGGTCACTACTGCAACCCCACGCCCTTGCACAGGATGCTGTCTTCACCCACCTGCATGACTATGAGACTAAATTGCACCCAGGCACATCACACCTGTTTCTGTCAGCTCCACAAGAAACAGTCCAATCATCTCCTCCTTAAGTAGCAGCCACAATAACCTCCATGACACAAAATTGCATCCTGTGGAGGCCAATATCAATGAGACCCCTTCCATCTCCTTCCAACTTCTTGCCCCCATGCTGCACCAGTTGAGAGGATACCATTGACCATGGAGCTGTAGAAGTTCTTAAAGAGTGTTTGTTTTTTGACTCTTGTTGTAGTTTTCAGTGACACAAGAGCTATTATGCTGTACTACCAATGGTTATTTTGTAATTAAAGTGTAGTTATTCTCAAGTGTTGGAATGTTCCTTCTGGCTGCTGATGGCCAGATAGCCAAAACTCAATCTTATAGTAGTTGCCTGCAGCTGGCCAAGTGTACTGAATCATCCAAATGTGCATCTGGTGCGTCACTCTGTGCACTGGTGAGAAATCCTTGCTGCATACCTGTCATTGCTCAACACTGTGTCACTCTATTCTGTCACTACTGGGAGAGAAGCCTGATTCACTTTTGCTTTCATTTCAGGTAGGATAGTGCTATAATTAAACTATGTTTCCTAGGTTTTCATGTAACTTGCTATTGATTTTGAGTTCTTTTATGTAGAGTTCTTCTCTAGCTGTGAATTGTCACTGCTCATTGTGTTTGAAACCTCCACATCATGAGTACCAATAATTAGGAGGTCCACTATTTTGTCTCCCTCTCTTCTCCCACTTGTTGAATTTTTGGCAGTGATCTGTATCAATGCGATTCTTCCTGCCTCCAGTTCTCAAGGCTCTTGTCATTTCATGCTTGATGTCCAAATTCTCCTTTCTCAGTTTATAATTATATTCTATGTCCCTGATACTGTTTCAGCAGTCATACATAATAATCGGTTCTGCACATAGATGACAGTTTTCTTATCATCTATTGTATGACCTTGGTTTCTTCAAAGGTACTTTCTAAATAATTGATCTATTCTGGATCCTTGTCCAAAAAATTCATAAAATTACTATCTTCTCTTCTGTTGTGTGATTGGTAAGTAACTATTTCTATTATTCCTTCCTGTTGGCTGTGTGACCTGTACTTCATGCGAAAAATGTTTTCACATTTTTTGTAGATGAGCTTCTTTTCTAGTCACACTCTTTAGTTCGCTGCTTCCTCTTCTAGCAATCTAATGGTGAAGCAACTATTTTACGCTTCAGGCCACACACAGGTCATAGTACCTTTGAAGCTTCGTAAAACTAGAACTGGGTGTAACCAATCATTCAGGCTGAAATTGTTAAAAAGAATATTTTTATAAATTCCACTACTGGATCACAAGCCACAACACCTATATTTGTTCATAGTACCTTTGAAGCTCCGTAAAAATACAACTGGGTGTAACCAAACTTTCAGGCTGAATTTCTTAAATAGAATGTTTTTATAAATTCCACTTCTGGATCACAAGCCACAACACCTGTATTTGTCAGTTTAAGTCTCTCTTTCTGTACATATTTTATCTTCTTTAGCATTGCTTTGAGTGGAGTCAGGAGACCTTATCTGCACTGTCATAATTTTGGTTTCATTCTCCTGGCATGTCGCTTCCATTTTTAATTGTGCCACTTATGTGTACCATTAATTTAACCTGATCCTTACTACTCAAACGATGTCAGCCCCCAAAAGAATCTGGCATCACAGTTGATGCAGTACCCTTACACTGCAAGCACATAGATGGCTGCACAGTGGTCATTCCTCAACCTAAGTGATACCATTAAGTTAATTTATTGACACATATGAGCTACAATCCATGGAGTCCTTATTTGATTTTTGTAAATGGGAATCATCCTTCCAACACATCCTTTGATCCCAAAATCCTTGTGGCCTTAATATCCAAAAGTCCCTCAGCTCTTACCAGAAACCAATTGTGATAAATGTGAAGGTGTGAAATGTGGCGGAAACGAATTTCATAATCTATGCAGTGGAGAAACAAACAAAAAAACGTTAAAAATATGATCATCAAACCATTGAAAAAAAGGTACAATGTTCTCTTATTAACAGACAGCCTCGGCAGAAATTTGGCGAGTGTTTTACAGGACAATTACAAAGATATCCAAGCAATTGGAATAGTGAAACCAGGTGCAAGTACAAAATCTGTTGCTCATTTTGACCTGCAGTGAAACAAGACAGAAGAGAATGAATATGTAGTGTGTAAAGCTGGTGCCAATGACATCACAAGGCATGAAGAACGAAATTGCTTAGCAAGCTTGGAAAACTTCCTAGAAGCAAATAAATCATGAAACACCATTATTACAACATTGTATCACAGGTATGATGTTATGTACAATTCGTGAGTAAGTAAGTTGATTCGAAGAAACAAACATTAAAATGAAACAAATTTGTGCTTGTTTTGGCAAATGTAAAATATTAGATATATGCAAACTGAACAGAAGCCTACATACCAGACATGGTATGCACCTAAATTTTGAAGGCAAAAAATTCTTGTGTGATAAAATCTGGGAAATTATCAAAGAAAAAGATGAATTAAACAGAATTCTCAGTCACAAAGTAAACAATGATGTTTTTTTTAGAGGACAGCATAATAAATTAACCCTTGCATATCAGAATGTCCAGTATGTAACTAATAAAACAGAGCAGCTGAGTGTTTACCTAAATGAAACTAAGCCACACGTCTTCCTAGCGGGTGAATTGGGATGCAAGGAAGAGGAAGCATATTGTTACAGGCTAAAAACTTACAAACATATAAACTTGTACTGCAGAAAGACACACCAAAGTGGTGGGGTAGGCATTTATAGTAGAAATGATGTAAAATGTGAAAAAGTGGAATGGATAGATGATCTGGGTACTGAAATGGTATTTGAGGTTGCAGCAGTAAACCTATATAGTATGGAAACAACAGCCTTATTATAGTAGCACTGCATAGGTCACCTGGAATTAACATAGAAGAGTTTCTAGATTGCCTAGAGAACTTGCTGGAGGGGACAGCAGTGTATAAAAAAAACTTGTTGCTTGTTGGAGACATCAACATAGACTCATTAAATAATAGTGTTAATTATTTGTGCTATATGGATGTATTACAGTGTTATAACTTTAAACAAATGGACATAGAACCTTCAAGAGTCACTGCAAATATGAAGATATGTATTGACCACGTTCTCACAAATGTAGGAAAAGAGAAAGTAAATTTAAACATCTTAGCAAACTACATTTGTGATCACAGAGCCCTTACTATGTAAATTTATGTACAGAACATAGATGTAACTGAAAGTGATACAGTTATATATTAAAGAAAATTTAATTATTCTAAACTTAAGATGACACTAGGGAATGACAAATGGGAATTAGTGTACAATGCAACTGAAGTGAATGAAAAATGGGAATATTTCTATAAGCTATTCAGCAATACTTTAAATGAAACCTGTCCTTTAGTTAAATAAGTAAATAAAGCTGTAAACCATAAAGCTGAGAATCTCTCTTCTGAAATTATTGAACTGAGGGAGAAAATGAAAGATTGTTATATACTTTTTAGAGATTTTAAGCTACAATATTTCTCAACAAAATATAAACTGCTCAGAAAAACATACAGAGACTCCTTGACTAACCTAAAAGCGCAGAAATATACTCTGAAATAAGGAACTGTAGCTGTATCAGTAAAACTGCTTGGAAAATAATGCGTAAAGAAAGCAGGAAACAGAATTCCAGTGAACACAGCAACATAACATTAACGGAAAATGGCAAATAAAAAAATGACCCAAAAGAAGTGTGTGAGAAATTTATACAAAAGTTCAGCACAGTTGGTACAAATGAAGTTCATGTCAAGACACAAAATTTTAGTACTGGAAAATCTAGCCAGTCCTTTTATATCCATGGCATTACTGAGAGGGACGTCCTAGCAATCATATCAGCAGTTTGACCAATAGCAATCATATCAGCACTTCGACCAACAATGTCTTGTGGCTGGGATGACATTTCACTTAAACTGCTAAAGGAATGCAGGGATGAATTAGTGAAACCTCTGACTCACTTGATAAATACCTCCCTCAGTAATGGTCTATTCCCTGACCTTTTGAAAATTACTGAAATTATACCAGTGCATAAAAAGGGATTAAAAAACTGACACTAAAAACTGCAGGCCAAACCTCAGAACTAGGCAAATTGTTAGAGAGAGTAATACTAAATCAAGTTGAATCATATTTCACCAAACAAAATCTGTTAAACAACCTACAACATGGATTTAGGAAAGGGAGATCTACTACAACAGCAGTAGCATCTTTTATACAGCTGGACAAAAGTGACAAGGTAATTGGCACTTTCCTAGATATGAGTAAAGCCTTTAATACTGTGAATCATACCTTTCCTCTGTGTGAGCTAGAAGAGTACGGGTTGAGAGGACTAGCTTTGAAACTACTTACATCTTATTTGAAAGACAGGAAACAGTGTGTAAAGCTAACTTATCAAAATAATGAGCAGCTCCTAACAACCAAATCAACCTTCAGGACACTTCACTGTGGCATTCCTCAAGGAAGCATACTAGGGCCTTTTTTGTTCCTTGTATATGTAAATAACTTATTTGAACACCAAAATTGCATGGTTGTAAGCTATGCCGATGACATATTCTTCATCAGCTGTGGCAGTGATATGCAGTCCGCAGCTAACAGTACCAAGATCGGTTTCAATACTCTGTCTGCATATCTTACAGCAAACAAGCTTCTTGTAAATAAAGGCAAAAAAGTAATAATGAAGATCATCCTCAGTTATAATGCTGCCATAACTGATACTGTATTTACATCCCCATTGGGTCTTGTATATGCAAATTCACATAAATTTTTGGGCATCATTGTTGATGAACACTTATCATGGAAAGAACGTGTAGATAATATTTGCAAGAAAATCAGTAGAAATGTGTATCTACTGAAATGGGTCTCAACCTTTTCGGACCATGATACCTTAAGGCAAATATATTTTGTGTTGATTCATCTGCACCTTCAGTATGGTATTGAGATATGGGGTGGGGCATCTGCAGTTCATATAGATAGACTTTTTAGATTACAAAAAAAGGCAGTAAGAATGATGGTAGCCAAGGTAAAGAAGAGAGAGCCTTGTAGAGACACCTTTAGAAAATATGAAATTCTTATGGTGTACTCCATGTATATACTGCAGACAGTCATGTTTGTGAAACAAAATCCTGAATTTAATATGACAAACAGTAATGTACACAACTATGATACACGAGGAAGGGAAAATTTTCATAGAATTGTGACCAATAAAAAGCCAACAGACCACAGCCCATATATAATGGGAACAATTTTCTACTAAGCACTATCCTGTGAACTCAAAATCTAAATATGCTAAAGAGTAGACTGAAGCAGTTATTAATAGAGAAGTGTTGTTATTCTATAGAAGACTTGTGGTGCCATCTTGGAAAACAGTGTATACAGGGTGCTACAAAAAGGTACGGCCAAACTTTTGGGAAACATTCCTCACACACAAATAAAGAAAAGATGTTATGTGGACATGTGTCTGGAAACGCTTAATTTCCATGTTAGAGCTCATTTTAATTTCGTCAGTGTGTACTGTACTTCCTCGATTCACTGCCAGTTGGCCCAATTGAAGGAAGGTAATGTTGACTTTGGTGCTTGCGTTGACATGCGATTCATTGCTCTACAGTACTAGCATCAAGCACATCAGTAAGTAGCATCAACAGGTTAGTGTTCATCATGAACGTGGTTTTGCAGTCAGTGCAATGTTTACAAATGCAGAGTTGGCAGATGCCCATTTGATGTATGGATTAGCACGGGGCAATAGCTGTGGTGTGGTACATTTGTATCAAGACAGATTTCCAGAACGAAGGTGTCCCAACAGGAAGACGTTCAAAGCAATTGATCGGCGTCTTAGGGAGCACAAAACATTCCAGCCTATGACTAACGACTGGGGAAGACCTAGAACGATGAGGACACGTGCAATGGATGAGGCAATTCTTCGTGCAGTTGACGATAACCCTAATGTCAGCATCAGAGAAGTTACTGCTGTACAAGGCAACGTTGACCATGTCACTGTACGGAGAGTGCTACGGGAGAACCAGTTGTTTCCGTACCATGTACAGTGTGTGCAGGCACTATCAGCAGCCGATTGGCATAGACAATGCAACCCTGGTACCAAGTGTAGACACTCTTCGTGCTGGTATTGTGGACAGCTGTGATACAATATGCCATTCTCCAGGGCTGCATCAGCGTATCAGGGATTCAAATGCGACGGAGGGTGGATGCATGTATCCTCGCTAAAAGAGGACATTTTGAACATTTCCTGTAACAAAGTGTTTGAAGTCCCGCTGGTACGTTCTGTTGCTGTGTGTTTACATTCCATGATTAATGTGATTTGAAGAGAAGTAATAAAATGAGCTCTAACATGGAAAGTGAGCATTTCCTGACACATGTCCACATAACATATTTTCTTTCTTTGTGTGTGAGGAATGTTTCCTGAAAGTTTGGCCATATCTTTTTGTAACACCCTGAATACACAATGTCTCTGATCTATCAGTGGTCTGAAATATAGTAATTATATACTGTATTATGTGTACTGTACTGTTATAAATATAAGCTTAATTGTGTTACACTATAGACGAACCTACTTTTAGTGCCCTTTTGAAAAAATAGTGCATACAGACATGTGTCTGATCTGTATGATGTTATGAAAGAATGTAAATATTTTACTATATATGTGTAATGTAAGCTAAATTTTCCCGACAATGTCCAAAAACTTTTTGTAATATGTACAGAAAATAAATTGTCCCACATCCACTTCTACCCGCCACTCTCCCAGCACCCTCCACCAACAACACTCTTGCTTTACCCATCTGTATATTTATTTATCAGAATCCACACTTCTCTCTCTGCAGTCCCCCTCTGACTTTATTTTACAATTAAACCACTCCTTCTCCTCTCAACTACTCCACTTCACAGTGTGCTAATTGTGTTACACACAACTTCCCCTGCTTCTGCCAAGGCAGCTCCTCTTCAACCCTCCCCATCATGCAGTCATATATACAGCTGCCACCCATTCCATATCAAACGGTCCCTTCCCTACAGCCTAGGCCTTCGTGGCAAACGAATCTGCTCCAGTCCTGAATCCCTCGACCATTACACCAACAACCTGAAAACAGCTTTCGCATCCCGCAACTACCCTCCCAAACTGGTACAGAAGCAGATAACCAGAGCCACTTCCTCATCCCCTCAAACCCAGAACCTCTCACAGAAGAACCCCAAAAGTGCCCCACTTGTAACAGAATACTTCCCGGGACTGGATCAGACCTTGAATGTGGCTCTCCAGCAGGGATACGACTTCCTAAAATCCTGCCCCGAAATGAGATCCATCCTTCATGAAATCCTCCCCACTCCACCAAGAGTGTCTTTCCGCCGTCCACCTAACCTTCGTAACCTCTTGGTTCATCCCTATGAAATCCCCAAACCACCTCCCCTACCCTCTGGCTCCTACACTTGCAACCGCCCCCGGTGTAAAACCTGTCCTATGCACCCTCCCACCACCACCTACTCCAGTCCTGTAACCCGGAAGGTGTACACGATCAAAGGGAGAGCCACATGTGAAAGCACCCACGTGATTTACCAACTGACCTGCCTGCACTGTGATGCTTTCTATGTGGGAATGACCAGCAACAAACTGTCCATTCGCATGAATGGACACAGGCAGACAGTGTTTGTTGGTAATGAGGATCACCCTGTGGCTAAACATGCCTTGATGCACGGCCAGCACATCTTGGCACAGTGTTACGCCGTCCGAGTTATCTGGATACTTCCCACCAACACCAACCTATCCGAACTCCGGAGATGGGAACTCGCCCTTCAGTATATCCTCTCTTCTCGATATCCGCCAGGCCTCAACCTCCGATAATTTCAAGTTGCCGCCACTCATACCTCACCTGTCTTTCAACAACTTCTTTGGCTCTGTACTTCCGCCTCGACTGACATCTCTGCCCTTACTCTTTGCCTTTAAATATGTCTGCTTGTGTCTGTGTATGTGCGGATGGATATGTGTGTGTGTGTGTGTGTGTGTGTGTGTGTGTGTGTGTGTGTGTGCGAGTGTACACCTGTCCTTTTTTTCCCTAAGGGAAGTCTTTCCGCTCCCGGGATTGGAATGACTCCTTACCCTCTCCCTTAAAACCCACATCCTTTCATTTTTCCCTCTCCTTCCTTCCTTCCTGACGAAGCAACTGCCAGTTGCGAAAGCTCGTAATTCTGTGTGTGTGTTTGTGTGTTTTGTTCATGTGCCTGTCTGCCGGCACTTTCCCGCTTGGTAAGTCTTGGAATCTTTGTTTTTAATATATTTTTCCCATGTGGAAGTTTCTTTCTATTTTATATATATATATATATATATATATATATATATATATATATATATATATATATATATATATATATATATATATAAAACAGAAAGAAACTTCCACATGGGAGAAATATATTAAAAACAAAGATTCCAAGACTTACCAAGCGGGAAAGCGCCGGCAGACAGGCACATGAACAAAACACACAAACACACACACAGAATTACGAGCTTTCGCAACTGGCAGTTGCTTCGTCAGGAAAGAGGGAAGGAGAGGGAAAAATGAAAGGATGTGGGTTTTAAGGGAGAGGGTAAGGAGTCATTCCAATCCTGGGAGCGGAAAGACTTCCCTTAGGGGAAAAAAAGGACAGGTGTACACTCGCACACACACACACACACATATCCATCCGCACATACACAGACACAAGCAGACATATTTAAAGGCAAAGAGTTAAGGGCAGAGATGTCAGTCGAGGCGAAAGTACAGAGGCAAAGAAGTTGTTGAAAGACAGGTGAGGTATGAGCGGCGGCAACTTGAAATTAGCGGAGGTTGAGGCCTGGCGGATATCGAGAAGAGAGGATATACTGAAGGGCGAGTTCCCATCTCCGGAGTTCGGATAGGTTGGTGTTGGTGGGAAGTATCCAGATAACTCGGACGGTGTAACACTGTGCCAAGATGTGCTGGCCGTGCATCAAGGCATGTTTAGCCACAGGGTGATCCTCATTACCAACAAACACTGTCTGCCTGTGTCCATTCATGCGAATGGACAGTTTGTTGCTGGTCATTCCCACATAGAAAGCATCACAGTGCAGGCAGGTCAGTTGGTAAATCACGTGGGTGCTTTCACATGTGGCTCTCCCTTTGATCGTGTACACCTTCCGGGTTACAGGACTGGAGTAGGTGGTGGTGGGAGGGTGCATAGGACAGGTTTTACACCGGGGGCGGTTGCAAGTGTAGGAGCCAGAGGGTAGGGGAGGTGGTTTGGGGATTTCATAGGGATGAACCAAGAGGTTACGAAGGTTAGGTGGACGGCGGAAAGACACTCTTGGTGGAGTGGGGAGGATTTCATGAAGGATGGATCTCATTTCGGGGCAGGATTTTAGGAAGTCGTATCCCTGCTGGAGAGCCACATTCAAGGTCTGATCCAGTCCCGGGAAGTATTCTGTTACAAGTGGGGCACTTTTGGGGTTCTTCTGTGAGAGGTTCTGGGTTTGAGGGGATGAGGAAGTGGCTCTGGTTATCTGCTTCTGTACCAGTTTGGGAGGGTAGTTGCGGGATGCGAAAGCTGTTTTCAGGTTGTTGGTGTAATGGTCGAGGGATTCAGGACTGGAGCAGATTCGTTTGCCACGAAGGCCTAGGCTGTAGGGAAGGGACCGTTTGATATGGAATGGGTGGCAGCTGTCATAATGGAGGTACTGTTGCTTGTTGGTGGGTTTGATGTGGACGGATGTGTGCAGCTGGCCATTGGACAGATGGAGGTCAACATCTAGGAAAGTGGCATGGGATTTGGAGTAGGACCAGGTGAATCTGATGGAACCAAAGGAGTTGAGGTTGGAGAGGAAATTCTGGAGTTGTTCTTCACTGTGAGTCCAGATCATGAAGATGTCATCAATAAATCTGTACCAAACTTTGGGTTGGCAGGCTTGGGTAACCAAGAAGGCTTCCTCTAAGCGACCCATAAATAGGTTGGCATACGAGGGGGCCATCCTGGTACCCATGGCTGTTCCCTTTAATTGTTGGTATGTCTGGCCTTCAAAAGTGAAGAAGTTGTGGGTCAGGATGAAGCTGGCTAAGGTGACGAGGAAAGAGGTTTTAGGTAGGGTGGCAGGTGATCGGCGTGAAAGGAAGTGCTCCATTGCAGCGAGGCCCTGGACGTGTGGGATATTTGTGTATAGGGAAGTGGCATCAATGGTTACCAGGATGGTTTCTGGGGGTAACAGACTGGGTACGGATTCCAGGCGTTCGAGAAAGTGGTTGGTGTCTTTGATGAAGGATGGGAGACTGCATGTAATGGGTTGAAGGTGTTGATCTACGTAGGCAGAGATACGTTCTGTGGGGGCTTGGTAACCAGCTACAATGGGGCGGCCAGGATGTTTGGGTTTGTGAATTTTAGGAAGTAGGTAGAAGGTAGGAGTGCGAGGTGACGGTGGGGTGAGGAGTTTGATGGAGTCAGGTGAAAGGTTTTGTAGGGGGCCTAAGGTTCTGAGGATTCCTTGAAGCTCCGCCTGGACATCAGGAATGGGATTACTTCGGCAAACTTTGTATGTAGAGTTGTCTGAAAGCTGACGCAGTCCCTCAGCCACATACTCCCGACGATCAAGTACCACAGTCGTGGAACCCTTGTCAGCCGGAAGAATGATGATGGATCGGTCAGCTTTCAGATCACGGATAGCCTGGGATTCGGCTGTGGTGATGTTGGGAGTAGGATTAAGGTTTTTCAAGAAAGATTGAGAAGCAAGGCTGGAAGTGAGAAATTCCTGGAAGGTTTGGAGAGGGTGATTTTGAGGAAGAGGAGGTGGGTCCCGCTGTGATGGAGGACGGAACTGTTGCAGGCAGGGTTCAGTTTGGATAGTGTCTTGGGGAGTTGGATCATTAGGAGTGGGATCAGGATTGTTTTTCTTCGTGGCAAAGTGATATTTCCAGCAGAGACTACGAGTGTAGGACAGTAAATCCTTGACAAGGGCAGTTTGGTTGAACCTGGGAGTGGGGCTGAAGGTGAGGCCTTTGGATAGGACAGAGGTTTCGGATTGGGAGAGGGGTTTGGAGGAAAGGTTAACTACTGAATTGGGGTGTTGTGGTTCCAGATTGTGTTGACTAGAATTTTGAGGTGTTGGGGGGAGTGGAGCTGGAAGTGGGAGATTGAGTAGATGGGAGAGACTGGGTCTGTGTGCAATGAGAGGAGGTTGAGGTTTGTTGGAAAGGTTGTGGAGGGTGAGTGAGTTGCCTTTCCGGAGGTGGGAAACCAGCAGATTGGATAGTTTTTTGAGGTGGAGGGTGGCATGTTGTTCTAATTTGCGGTTGGCCTGTAGGAGGATGCTATGTACAGCCGGTGTGGATGTGGGAGAGGAAAGATTGAGGACTTTGATTTGGGATAGGAATATATAAAAACAGAAAGAAACTTCCACATGGGAAAAATATATTAAAAACAAAGATTCCAAGACTTACCAATATATATATATAAAATAGAAAGAAACTTCCACATGGGAAAAATATTTTATTAAAAACAAAGATTCCAAGACTTACCAAGCGGGAAAGCGCCAGCAGACAGGCACAATGAACAAAACACACAAACACACACACAGAATTACTAGCTTTCGCAACCGATGGTTGCTTCTTCAGGAACGAGAGGGAAAGACGAAAGGATGTGGGTTTTAAGGGAGAGGGTAAGGAGTCATTTCAATCCCGGGAGCGGAAAGACTTCCCTTAGGGGGAAAAAAAGGACAGGTGTACACTCGCGTGCACACACACACACACACACACACACACACACACACACACACACACACACACATATCCATCCGTACATACACAGACACAAGCAGACATATTTAAAGGCAAAGACTCTTTGCCTTTAAATATGTCTGCTTGTGTCTGTGTATGTACAGATGTATATGTGTGTGTGTGTGTGTGTGTGTGTGTGTGTGTGTGTGTGTGTGTGTGTGTGTGTGTGTGCGTGCGAGTGTACACCTGTCCTTTTTTTCCCCCTAAGGGAAGTCTTTCCGCTCCCGGGATTGGAATGACTCCTTACCCTCTCCCTTAAAACCCACATCCTTTTGTCTTTCCCTCTCCTTCCTGAAGAAGCAACCATCGGTTGTGAAAGCTAGTAATTCTGTGTGTGTGTTTTGTTCATTGTGCCTGTCTGCCGGCGCTTTCCCGCTTGGTAAGTCTTAGAATCTTTGTTTTTAATATATATTTCCCATGTGGAAGTTTCTTTCTATTTTATATATATCTGTGTGTGTGTGTGTTTACAGTTTGTTACCTTTATGGAACATTGCCTGAAAACATAGTGATGATTTTAATCTTCTCATCTACACATGTGATGTTTGTTACATTCACTTCAGTTATAATTTTTACCTTAACCGTATATTAAGTAAAGCAACTAAAAATGTTCACTGACTTATGACAGTGTTGGTGCAATTCACTGATGTGTAAATACAATCATTCACAGAACAACAATAAGAAGTCAAAGTCACACCATCATCTGTCTCTGGCTGCAATTAGAGCAATAATGAATGTTGTACATCTGTGGCTTGCTGATTTTGGATTTCCTCCTGAGGAAATTATATCCCTTGGTATCTTTTCTGATGGTGAGTGATGACTTTTATTTCAACAGTAGCTCTAATGAAAAGTACATATGCTTGACATAAGGATTCACCATAAGGCACAGTTTTTCAAACTGTGCTCCATGGAATAACAGTGTTCTGCAGAAATTGAATAAGTGCTCAGTGAAAAACTACTAATGACATGATTTTTTAAGAGTTTATCTCATTTAAAATTGAAGTAATCACTGAGTAGAACAAATTCTTCCTATTTTGTTAACCTTCAAAATAAGCAAGGTTTTCCATCAAACTAACAGAGTTCTCAGTGTTCTGTCAAAGTATCAAGATTCTCAAAGTGTTCCATAAGAGAAAAAATTTTGAAATCCCTGCCATAGAAAATGGAGTTAGCAGCAGATAGGAACATGAAGTTGGTTTTGATTACTGTAGCTCAGCTATCAGCTTTGTGTTCAGGGAGAATAGAGGAGTTGGGAAGGGAGGGGGCTGCATTGTATGTGTGCATTCATATGCTTTCTCATAAAGAACACAAGGTTTGATTGTTATGCTGGTTTAATTTCTTTTTGTTGCCTTGTAAAGGAACATATCATGTGTCTTTTTGCTGTGCAGTACCTCTTTTAAGTAATGGGAAATATTTAACCAATGATTTACAATCACTATTTTATAGTTGGAGGGATAAAAATCATGTCAACAAGTGGCAGCAGTGGAAAACACATATAAAAGTTAAGAAAAGGTAAAAGCTTTTGGAGCCAGTGGCTCCTTCTTCCAGCAGAAGGACTGAAGGTGAAGGAAAATGGGCAAATGAAAAGTATTGGCAAGGTTTAAGAAATGGGGAGACCTATGGAAAAGTCACCCAGAACCCTGGTTCAGGGGAAACTTACTGAACAGTATGAGAAGAAAAGATTAATTGTTGAGAACTGCATCAAACAAGATTTGGAAACCTGAGCGCTTAGAGATTGAAGGTAAGAATAATAGGCAAGACAGAAGTTACTGAGAAAACACTGTGCAAGAGTTAATTAGTGTATAAAGCTAAGTGCATTATTTGTGGTTGAGGTGGGAGGGCAGGGGAAATAGGCAGTCCAGAAAACAAAAGATATAGTAAACTGAAAGAGATCAAAGAAATGAATAATTATTGAGTAGAAATGCTGAAACTGAAGAAACTGATGTAAATTTAGGCCAGTTGTATGCTGAGAACTAAGGAAATGTTGTAACACCAGTTCCCTGCGGTGGAGCTCTGAGAAACTAGTGTCAGGGAGAAGAATCCGGATGGCACTTATGATGAAACACACACCAAGACCGCAACTGTCATGTTGTAGATCATACTCTCTGCAACAGGATATTGTGTGTTGCCAGTATACACCCCCTGTCTATGCCCATTCACCCTAACTGATAACTTTGAGGTAGTCACACCAATTTAGAAGGACAAACAGTGCTTACATAATAGCTGGTACATGGTATGTTGTTTCACAGGTGGCCTTTCTTTTATAGTATATGTTTTGCCAGTTACAGGGCTGGAATAGGTGGTGCTAGGAGGGATCATCATGCAAGTCTTACAGCAGCGATGGTCACAAGGGTAGGAGCCATAAGGTAGGGAAAAGCGTCAGTAGGAGCATGAAGTCTGACTAGGATATTGTAGAGACTTGGGGAGCGAGCGAAGTCACAGTATTCTTGAAGTAGATGATTAGTACATTCAGGACCAGGATGCTACTGAGTGATAAGAGATATGCTCCTAAGTTTTTTTGGAGGGATCAGCAATACTGGAATTGGGTGTAATATTCCCAGAATCTGCTTTTGAATTAAGCTGGCGGAGTAATTACACCCAATGAAGACTGATATGAGAATGCTGTGAAGAGTTTGCATCTGCACAAAAACATTTGCCTCAAATGCCACCTCCTGTCAGTCAGAACTATCCTATTTTTGAATGTGTTAATCAGATACTTTGACAAGTCTACAACTTCTTAAAATCATGCCCTGAAAGGAGGTTCTTTCTGTCTGACATTTTGCCCACCACACATAGAATAGCTTTTCATTGCACTGACCCCATACTTACCCAGTCTGCTCAAAATCCTGGGCATATCCTATGCTCCTTCTTCGCTCATTTCCCTACTCTATGACTCCGACCCCTGTGACTATCCCTACTGTAAGGCTTGTACTATGAATCCTGCAACTGCCACCTGTGCTAGCCCTGAAACTGCAAAACATATATTATCAAAGGAAGAATGTCCTGTGAAATCACACACATTGTATACCAGCTGTTATGTAAACTGACACAGGTATTGTTTTTGGCTAGCTTAACTTGTACAATAGCATATAGAAAGAAGTAAAATTTGTAACTCCCAACAAACCTCACATAAGTATCCCTTCTAACTTTATATCACTAGGAACCAAGATTACCCTTAATGTAGATATATTACTTTTGGATTCTCATAGAATGTCACCCAAGCTGACTAGTCAAGGTCATGTTAGCAAACACTGAGTTAGATGCATGAGTGTATTCTAAAGCACTCATCCACATCATGCAATTAATAGTCCCCTCGACAACAATCTTTAGCACATGGCAAAAGATGCAGTTGGTAGTTATAAAGATTTAATTATCTGCTCCAAAAATAATGGTAGGTAATAGTTTTGTGCATGTTTTCTAGTAAATTTTGCTATCTTGGTACACAATAGTATCCCCACATCACAGCACCATTCTCATGCTATAAAATTCTATTTTTAAGTGTCTAGTCTGTGCTGGAAAGTGTGATATGTGTGGGTGTTACTGTAGGATAATCAGACAAGTAGTAGTATGTGTAGATTGTGGACTGGAGCTTCACTTGGGTGACTGTATTGGGGAACTGAATTGGGTGACTGTATTGGGAATGCAGACCCTGCAAAAGAGACAAAAGAATCAGTGAACAGGAGGCAAAGATTTGTGCCTTTAAGTGAACCAGAACATGTGTAATTTTAACTAGGTAGGTTGAAGGGGGAAAAAGATTATGGGAACTGGGCAAAGGTAAAAAGCAATAGACCCAAAAGGGGACCAACAAACTTGGACCAGTGATCTCACAGATTGTGATAGATAAATAAGTAAATAACTCCATTGGCTAGTTTTCTGCTCATTTTTTTAAATATGATAATTAAAACTCAAACAATGGAAAATCCAGGATGGGGTGTAACACTATTATGAGAAGGCAAGTCGCTTCTCACGATATGGCAACTGAAACCACACTGTGAGCAGCAGCACCAGTGCATGATGGGAGTAATGACTGAGTGGGGGTAAGGAGGAGACGGGGGAGGGATCGTATGGTGGGGGTGGCAGACAGTGAAGTGATGCAGATTAGGCAGAGAGCTGGGGAGAGGTGGGGAGGGGGGGTGGGGAGGGGGAGCGGGAGAAAAGGAGAATGGAATGATGGCTTGTGTAGTGCTGGAATGGGAACAGGGAAGGGGCTGGGTGGGTGAGTACAGTGGCCAATGAAGGTTGAGGCAAGGAGTGTCATGTGAATGTGTAGCTATTCGCCCACTTTGTTTTATTTATTAATTTGTTGTCCTTGGTGTCAACGTACTGTGTGGAAAAAGAGAGGATGGATGTGCAGTACTGTCTACTGTAAATAATGTAGCCGACAGATGCACAGTTGCGTTTCACAGTCTTTTACTTTCACTTTTCACAACCCCCCAATTATACACAGTTATATATATGGGCAGTGCGCAATTGTTCTAACTTCCCATAGCCTCATTAATAGTTTGCAGATGAACATCCACCTACTGCTACAATAGCTTCCTGTTGAACATCTACGAGCAGTAAAAACATAACCACCTAATTCACAGTTTTCTCGGAATAATCAGGTACATATGGAACAGATACTGGTTTAACACATGGCCTATTGGTGTAACACTTATTTCACTGTTAAGTTGAGGCATTGTTGTCTTTCTAACCAACACAGGTTCTTCGTCTGAAACTTGTGTATGGACTGACTGTCTTGTAACCAAAAATTGGGCCCTTATATATCATCACAACAATAGGTACTGAAACTAAACATTGTTGAAAGTTAAATTTACAGAAATTACAATTAAAACTTAACCCATTAAATTAATTGAATACATCGAAAAATTCGTTCTTTTTAACAGTTTCTTCTACTACAAGCATTATGCTGAATTATTTGTTTAAATAATGAAATTAACTGATATTGTTATGCAAACAATACTTTTGACAAAATTGTTAACTACCTTGGAATTAATTAAGGGATGGCTTTGCTAACATGTTTTCAAAGAGAGCCAAATAAATACTTTAAGATTACTAGTATTTCGTCTTCCAAATGTTTCCAGTTATTACAGAATTTATATTTGTTTATATGTCAACAAAAGAATTTATGTTACGAAACAATTATTGATGTCACCCTATAACAAAAAATACTAAATAGGAATAATCAAAATAAATTACAGAATCAATTACATACATAAAACTAAGCACAAAATTAGGTCTGGTGTTATATTCTTTAAAATTAAGGGCCAACCTTTCTCTTTCATGAAAATGCAGATTATATTTGTGTATGTTATTGGTAATTAGTTAAAATTGTAAGAATGAATTTTAAGGAGGCAGATGACAAAACAAGAAGGGAAGTAAAAAATATCCCAGTTTGCATCGCCAAAAATGTAGGATGTATTGCAGGGAAAGTTCCCACCTGCACAATCACATAGAACATGTGAAACCTGTTATGTGATTTACAAGCTAAGCTGCTACCACTGTGCTGCATTCTATGTACACATGATAACCAACAAGCTGTCTGTCCACATGAATGGCCACCGACAAACTGTGGACAAGGAACAAATGGACCACCCTGTTGCTGAACACGCTGCCAAATATGACACCCTTCATTTTAGTGACTGGTCCACAGCCTGTGCCATATGGATCCTTCCCAACAACAACAGCTTTTCCTCTGAATTGAATTGCACAGGTGGGAACTTTCCCTGCAATACGTCCTATGTTCCCGTAACCATCCTGGCCTCAACCTTCGTTAGTCACTGTCCTCAACCATCCAGTCCCTACCCTGTTCTCACTCCAGTACTACACAGCCATCATTCCACCGCCACACCCAGTCTTTTTATTTCTCTCCCTTTCTGCTACTCCCCCCCCCCTCCCCCCGCCCCCCCCCCCCCCCACTGCTCCCCTGTCCTCTGTCTAATCTGCAGCACTTCACTGTCTGCCACACCCCCACCATACTATCCCTCCCCCTCCCCACTCCAGTCTCCGTGAGAGTCTTTTTGATGTCCCTATCTGCGACTCAGAAACTTTCCTTTTCATAATATTGATAATGAAAACTTTTATGATTTCCCCTCATATATTGTCTTGATTGAAATCCATTAGGTACTGGATTTTCCTTGTCACTAGGACAGTTTCCTTACATGAGAAACATAATGGAAATAGGACTCTTGTTACATCTGCCATGACAGGCAAGTTTACAGAGACACAGTGCCTCTCCACATCCATAAACGTGTTGGAAAATGGTGTACTGAATGAGAGAATGCACTGCTATATTTGGGCTAGCATGGTTATTTGCCTGGCCTCCTTCATCACCTTACCTTCGTTCCACTGAATTTATTTGAATTTATCCACTATCAAACATTTTATGTGTTATTGGCTTAAGTATTTACATATAAAATGAAGGTACACAAATAACATAAAAATTTAAAGATATTTACATAAGTGATACATTATTACATATAATGGGAGAATTATGTATGAAGAAAACTTTTAACTAGTAATTTTTTACCACTTAGTGTGACAGTAGTCAGAACCTTCTGTCACATAACTCTACTTGCTCATATTCTTTCATGGAGTAGTATGCTCCCTTCTTAAACCATTCTGCTAGAACATTCTTGGATGTATTATAGTGAACAGAATGGGGAGCTTTCTGTAATCTATTGAAAAATTGGGGCCTAGATACTTGTGGCAGTTGTGAACCTTTGCTACTAGTTGTAGGGTATGTCAATTGATTGTCCAGTTCATGTGTTGTGATGATGTACAGATATCTTAAGGTTAAAATTATTTAAATTCTTTGTAACACTGAGAAGGCAACATTACATATAGAGGCTTGGGACTGACATAATGTTGAGCTCTTTGAAGTGATCTTCACAGGATTCTCTTGGAATCAGTGCTGACGTACATCTGAAGCCTTTTTTTTTGCAACTTGAATACAGTTTTTGAGCTGGGGCAATTATGGCATAAAATGTTTCCATGGGTAAAGTTGAATTTGCATGTACTGGTAGGATTTTATTTACATTATTCCTCACTTTGTTCAACAGATAAATTACTTGAGAATGTTTTGAGCATAAGTTTTCTGTATGACTTGCCCAGCTTAGTTTCCAATCTATGTGGAAACGTAAGAGTTTGATTATTTTTTTATGTTCATTGGAGACACTTAAACTGAAAACAATATCCTCAGTTTTATTGTTATTAATCTGTAAATAATTTGCCCGGGACCAGATAGTGCATCAGTCCATAGCTGTGTTTACATTATGTCGCAACTCCTCTGTATCATCAACTTGTGTGATTAGAGGTGTATTATCTGCATACAGTACTGCCTGCCCAGGCAAAAATCAAGATAAGATATATAATGAGTTTGATTTACGGCTGTTTATAGTTGCCACCTGCTTTCTGTTACTTTGGTAAGACTCAATGAGGTGAAGAGCATCCTCTCCAGCTCCATAGTATTGGAGCTTTTTTATTCGTATACTATGGGAGACAGTGTCAAAAGCTTTCCTCAAATCTAGAAGAGTTGCACAGGTTGTTTCTTAGTCTCAAAAGAATCATGTATTTTTGTGATGATAATCTCAACTGCTTTTACAGTGGAGAAATGAAATCTGAATGCGTATTGTGAGGAGCTAAGTAGATTATTTTGCTCAAAGTGCTGGTTCATCTGTATGTGCGTACAATATTCTATAATTTTTACATGACTGGTATGAGTGAGATGGGACGATAGTTATCAAGAGATGTTTCATCACCTTTCTTGAGGGTAGGGGATACAATAGTAATTTTAGGCAATCTGAGAAGATTCCTTCAAGCATTGGCTTGATGATTTTGGTAAGTAGCAGTAGAATTTCTTTCTTTATATTTTTTATTAGATGATTTGAAAGTCCATAGAAGTCTTCTACTTTTGAGTTACTAAGTTTGGCAGTTGCTTCACTAACCTGTCTGTAGGATACACGAGTCTAGCAGAACTTGTCTTGTTGCTTACTGTCTAGAGGTGGAAGCAAATCTACAGCTTTGTTTGCATCTTCACTGAGATTTTTATTTGAACCATAACTCGTAAAGTGTGCATTTAAGGTGTTTGGTTGAACTGGACTGTTGTTGTGTTTATTTTGGAACTTATCTCTCTTTTGACAACTTTCAATGCTGCTTTACACTTATTTGTCGATCTGAGTTTGTAACTGTCATTGGCTCTCCTCTTAGCTGCTCCAATTTCTGATCCATACACCCTTCTTGCTGTTATGTATGCTTCCTTTTCAGCCTAATTCTGTTGCAATCTGTCATAGGGCACCATCATTTCTTCCCTACATTTGCACATTTGTGGCGTGTACCACTTCCTCAGTTCTTGCAGTTTATTACTCCAGTTCTACTTTGAGGGTTTTCTGTGATATTTGGGATGACATGAGTCAAGGTTTTCTACTAATAATTCTAAAAATTTCTGTGTTGAATCATTGGCAGACATATCATTAGTAAGTACTGTATCCCAGTTTATGTGATTAAGATTGGTTTTTAACTGATTCAATTTATGTCCATTAATTAGCCTGATTACTCTTCCTGGTTCAGTTGAAGAACTGTCTGTTTTGTTGCTTATATGGTGCCTAAGCCATAAACCTGTATGATCTGATATCCTGAGGTTTACGGTAGCAAATTCAGTTTTATTTGGCTGAAAAGTTGCATATTATGTTATCTAAGCAAGCACTGACCCTGGTGGGATTGTCATTTAGACAGTGGAAGTCCTCCCATGAACCTTGCCATTGGTTAGCAGACTTGTGTGCCTCAGTGATACAGATAGCCATACCATAGGTGCAGCAACAACAGAGGGGTATCTGTTGAGAGGCCAGACAAATGTGTGGTTCCTGGAGAGGGGCAGAAGACTTTTCAGTAGTTCCAGGGGCAACAGTCTGGATGATTGACTGATCTGGCCTTGTAACATTAACCAAAACAGCCTTGCTGTGCTTATACTGTGAATGGCTGAAAGCAAGGAAAAATTCAGCCATAATTTTTCCTGAGGACATGCAGTTTAACTGCATGGTTAAGTGATGATGGTGTCCTCTTGGGTAAAATATTCTGGAGGTAAAATAGTCCACCATTTGGATCTCTGGGCGGGGACTACTCAGGAGAATGTCATTATCAGGAGAAAGAAAACTGGTGTTCTACGGATCAGAACATGGAATGCCAGATCCCTTAATCAGGCAGGTACGTTAGAAAATTTAAATAGGGGAATAGATAGGTTAAAGTTAGACATAGTGGAAATTAGTGGTGTTTGGTGGCAGGAGGCATAAGACTTCTGGTTAGGTGAATATGGGTTTATAAAGACAAAATCAAATGGGGGTAATGTAGGAATAGGTTTTATAATGAATAAAAAATGGAAGCATGGGTAAGCTACTATGGACAGCATAGTGAATGCATTATTGTAGCAAAGATACTCACGAAACCATGCCTACCACAGTGTAACAAGTTTATATGCCAACTAGCTCTGCAGATGATGGAAAGATTGAAGAAATGATTGATGAGATAAAATTAATTATACAGAAAGTGAAGGGAGACGAATATTTAAGTTGTGGGGGACTGGAATTTGATAGAAGGAAAAGGAAGAGAAGGAAAAAGGAGTAGGTGAATATGGAATGAGGTTAAGGAATGAAATCGGATTACAGAATGAAAGAGGAAGCCATTTAGTAGAATTCTGCACAGAGCATAACTTAATCATAACTAACACTTGGTTTAAGAATCGTGAAAGAAGGCTATATATGTGGAAGAGGCCTCGAGACACCAGAAGATTTCAGATAGATTATATAGTGGTAAGACAGAGATTTTGGAACCAGGTTTTAAATGGTAAGACATTTCAAGGGACAGATGTGGACTCTGACCACAATCTATTGGTTATGAACTGTAGATTAAAACTGAAGAAACTGCAAAAAGGTAGGAATTTAAGGAGGTGGGACCTGGATAAACTGAAAGAATCAGTGATTGCAGAGAGTTTCAGAGAGAGCACTAGGGAACAATTGACAAGAACAGGGAAAATAAATACAGAAGGAGGACAATGGCCAGCTTTGAGTGATAAATTAGTGAAGGCAGCAGAGGATCAATTAGGTAAAAAGATGAAGGCTAGTAAAAATCCTTGGATAACAGAAGAGATATTGAATTTGATTGAAAGGAGAAAATATAAAAATGCAGTAATCAAAGCAAACAAAAAGGAATACAAACGTCTAAAAAATGAGATCGACAGGAAGTGCAAAATGGCTAAGCAGGGGTAGCTAGAGGACAAATGTAAGGGTGTAGAGGCATATATCATTAGGGGTAAGATAGATACTGCCAACAGGAAAATTAAAGAGACCTTTTGAGAAGTGAGAACCACCTGTATGAATATCAAGAGCTCAAACGGAAAACCAGTTCTAAGCAAAGAATGGAAGATGGAAGGAGTATATAGAGGGTCCATGCAAGGATGATGTACATGAAGGCAATATTACAAATGAAAAAGGACGTAGGTGAAGATGAAATGGGAGACATGATACTGCATGAAGAGTTTGACAGAGCACTGAAAGACCTAAGTTGAAATAAGGCCCCGGGAGCAGACAACACGTGTTAGAATTACCAATATGCTTGGGAGAGCCAGCCCCTCAAAACTCTACCATCTGGTGAGCAAGATGTATGAGGCAGGTGAAATACCCTCAGACTTCAAGAAGAATACAATAACTCCAATCTCAAAGAAAGCAAGTGTTGACAAGTGTGAAAATTACCAAACTATCCATTTAATAACTCACACCTGCAAAATACTAGCAAGAATTCTTTACAGATGAATGGAAAAAATGGTATAAGCCAACCTCGAGGCAGATCAGATTGGATTCCGTAGAAATGTTGGAACACGTGAGGCAATACTGACACTAGGACTTATCTTAGAAGATAGATTAAGGAAAGGCAAACTTACATTTATAGCATTTATAGACTGTAATACTCTTTTTCAAACTCTGAAGGTGGCAGCAGTCAAATACAGGAAGAAAAAGGCTGTTTACAATTTGTACAGAAACCAGATGACAGTTATAAGAGTCGAGGTGCACGAAAGGGAAGCAGTGCTTGAGAAGGGACTGGGACAAGGTTACAGCCGGTCCCCAGTGTTGTTCAGTCTGTATATTGAGCAAGCAGTAAAGGAAACAAAAGAAAGATTTGGAAAGGGAATTAAAATCCACAGAGAAGAAATAAAAATTGTGAGGTTTGCCAACGACATCGTAATTCTGCCAGAGACAGCAAAGGTCCTGGAAGAATAGTTGAACAGAATGGACAGAATCTTGAAGGGAGGATATAAGATGAACATCAACAAAAGCAAAATGAGGATAATGGAATGTAGTAGAATTAAATCAGGGAATTAGATTAAGAAATGAGACACTTACAATAGTAGATGAGGTTTGCTGTTTGGAGAGCAAAGTAACTGATTGTGGTTGAAGTAGAGAGGATATAAAATATAGATTGGCAATGTGAAGGAAAGTGTTTCTGAAGAAGAGAAATTTGTTAACATCGAGTATAGATTTAAGTGTCAGGAAGTCTTTTCTGAAAGTATTTGTATGGAGTGTAGCCATGTAAGGAAGCGAAACATAGACAATAAATAGTTTAGACAAGAAGAGAATAGAAGATTTTGAAATATGGTGCTACAGAAAAATGTTGAAGATCAGATTGGTAGATCATGTAACTAATGAGGAAGTACAGAACAGAATTGGGGAGAAGAGGAACTTGTGGCACAACCTGGATAGAAGCTGGGATTGGTAGGACATGTTCTGAGGCATAGAGCGGTCATGAATTTAGTTGGAGAGAAGCACTGAGGGTAAAAATCATAGGGGAAGAGTAAGGCATGAATACAGTAAACAGATTCAGAGGGATGTAGGTTGCACTGGTTACTTGAAGATGAAGAAGTTTGCACAGGATATAGTAGCATGGAGAGCTGCATCAAAGCAGTCTCTGGACTTGAGGCCCACAACAACAACAACAACAACAACAACAACAACAACAACAACAACAGGTTTAATGATCTTAATATGTCTAATAGGTGCTTCTCATGTTAGTTCTTATACCTAGTATCTGTGTTAATATCGGAACTCTGCGTTTTTATATTTTAAAAGCATTATTATCAATTTCTTGAGATTTTCTATGAATAATTCTATGTTATTACTAGGAGATTGGTACACTGATATAACTATTAGTTCTTGACTTGGTATCATTATTGCTGAGGCTTCAAAATCTGGTTCTATATAGAGAAAACTTACATTTATTACTCCATATTCTAATTTTTTTTAAAATAGAAATTGAAATAATACCGTCTTTCAAATTTGTTCTACACTAACATGTTGCTAATTGGTATCAATAAGGTACAGGAAATAAAACAACCCCTTGTTTTACATTCCTTTTTTGCTGCCCTAATGAAATACTCTCTGAAGAGGCAATTTACTGAAAGTTTCATAATTCCAACTGTATCTAGTGCACTTGCACAAAACAAGTGATTTTGTATAATACATTAAATTTCATAAAATTTATTATTTCATTTGTTTACTTATATGTCATGTTCATCCAATATATGCTAGCATTATTTTGCATTCACTAATTAAGTCATAATTAAGAAAAATTAGGTTGGCATTGTTGTTTTTCACTATTTAGTATAATGTGATATATATCTTATTTAAAAACCTTTTATATTGTATACCTCATATTGGGCATAAAATACAAAGGGTTTTGTGTATAGTCATTCATAATAACTTTGAACTTTTAATTGTTAATTTTATAAATTTGCACTATAGTTTTGTTAACTTCATTGTTAAGAACATATAAATGGGGGGGCGGGGGGGGGGGGGGGGGAGCAGAAGGCTCAGAGGAGACACAGTTGGAGACAGTCCACAGACATGATCACTGTGTTGCATGCCAGTGTAATAATATAATTGTTGTACTACGGTGGTTTTGTAGCTATGTAGCCTGTTATGTGCAGTGGGCTACCACCAAGAAGTTGTGCAGCTTATCATTAATAAACCACTATAAAACAACTTGGTACCTGGATTATTTCATGGAATTCACATAACTAGGTCCAGTTTGCAGATGAAATGGATCACGGCGATGAATTCCACAGCAGCAGCAGAAAGCAGATTACTCTGAGTTACACCAAACTAAGATATGTGTAAGCAATGAACTAACTTTATATGCCACTGCAGAACTAATGACTAAATTGTAATGTTTGGAAACTGTTCTAGCAGTAAACATATGTATTTGTCTAAAAGTTATCTTTGAGTAGTGGGGGCCAGCGTGATGAGTAACAAAGACATCCCCATGATCACATGTTCTTGATGTCATTGGAACAGAAGTGTAACAACAAACTTTTCAAATTCTCTGTTTTATCAAAAAAACTTTCATTGGTTATTTTTGTTGTATTTTTGCCACTGTTTCAGTCTTCTCTGCAATTCGTTACATACACTTAATTCAAGTTCACTGTGAATTAACCAGTGATCATTTACTAGCAAAATATCACAATTTGATTCTTCCAACCATTGTTCCATTACTGTGAGTTTATTCTTTAGTGACTGTATGTTAATATGCTAGAAAAATACACTTTTTGCACTGTTGTCTGGCTGGTTGGACAAACAAAATTTTTTGCTATTGTCATCTGGCTGCCCTAGGTGAAATGCATCAGATGACTTACGCTACACCTCCCTTGTGTTACTCACCATAAAAAAATGCTGAGGTTCTTTCCTCGTGCATGTTAGATGAGGTGCTTTTTGAGAGTGCCATTTTAAGATGATTTCTCTTTTGGGTATTTGATACCTTTGTTGATGTTATTATTCATATTTTTATGAACAATTTTTTCCCTAGGCTGTTAAGATGTAATCTATGTGATGTGTGAAATCTAAGGCCGATGTTGCTAACATGAAGGATTTTTACATTTGTGAAATTCTATGAGATGGTTTTAAGAGATACTGCAACTAATCATATTATGATGTTTTCAGTTGATTTTTTTGTCAGCTGACTTTTGAGAAACTATAGTCTCATCATTTTCTGATGTCTACAAGTGTAATGAATACCTTTATTTTGCACATCAAGTGCCATTGGTCATGGGAGTTGTGCCCTTTAAGATACTGAGTCTTCACCCTGTGAAGATGGTTGTCACAACAGCATTTCTCAGTAACTGCTCCAGGTTACAGTGTTGCCACAACTCCACTAAATATCTTCACTTAATCTACAAAATAATTTTTGTCATTATCTATCTTTTCGTAATGAGTATGTGGTAGCTCGAAAAGCAGTTAATGGTCCAATAATTTTATATAGTGTTCTAAGAATAGGAGCAACTAATTATTAACACTGACCTTGCAACACTTCCCAGTGTGATTTATTTGTATAAGCCAAGTAAAAATAATTAGCAATTTTCACTGTTTTAAGATCAATTTGAATTAATGGGATAGTACGAGGTTAAGTCAATTATTATCCACAATTTAGTTATATTTTTGTTATATTGATGGCACATGCTTTGTTTATTTGTTGTTATATCTTTGCAATTTTCAAGCTGCTAGGTTAATTTTGTTACCTCTGCCATGCTGTTAACCATGGCTGCTCTACTATCTATTTGCACCAAAGTAGAGCAACATTCAATAGTCCATTTTTGTGGTCGAAAGGCATATCAGGGGCCGAAATTCATCGAAGACTTTCGGTACAGTATGTGAACAGTGTTTTGCCACAACAGAGAATCTACAAATGGACTGAAAAATTCCGAAATGCTCGCACAAGTGTTACACATGATGAAGGAGCCTGATGACTGTTTACCGCCGCAAATGCAGAAACCACTGAGTGTTCATGTGAAATGATTCTCTTAAACAAACGATTAACTATTGACAAAGTGACACATCATTTGCAAATTACTCCTGGGCCGGCGAAACATTGCACTTGACAATTCGCTTTTTATCTAGTTAGGTTGGCTATACTGTAATAGCGATGTTGCAACAGCAGCCTCTATACACACAGCAGACGATATAGTTTTCCATCCCGTCTCATAAATTCAAGCGATTGAGCAATTACAGTGTATATAAAAACTCGTTTTTAGTTGTACTACAATGACAGGAAGGAAGAACCTTATAATAATGCATGTAAAAGCATAACAATGCACACCCTTTCGATAACGGAGCAACAAAATACAAAAAACAAGCATCTGATGACTGGTACTTTAAAATCAATAATGTATATAGTTTACAAAATAAATAATAACTGAGATTGCAATAAATAACCAATATTAGTCATTTTCCACTCACCAATTTACAGCAATAATGGCGCAATTCCATCCAGTTCACCATCGTCACTGTTGTCCAATTCATCGCCAAAACCGTCTTCATAGTCGTCATCAGCAAGACAAATCATTAATTGTTCATGGCCACTGATAATGCCTTCTATTGTCTGTGCTGCTTGTATAAGCTTCTTGACATGCTCTACTTTTTTCTCCATGAGGCTGCATCCACAGACACAAGAGCTTCACGCAACAGCTTTTCCATATCTGTTATTGTAAAGGACTTGTTGTTGTTCCTTACTTACTTTTTACATCACTCCATATTAACTCAATAGGGTTGAAATGGCAGTGATATGGTAGCAGCCTTATTACGGTATGACCCTGCTGCTTGGCATTTTCGTCTACTACATACGTAGGTGTCGTAGGCTTATTTTCTTTAACAAGAGAATATAATAGAATCTTTGTCATACTCATATCCGCTGCAATATTTCGAGCCTGTAACCACTGCACCATAACTTCTTTCTGATCATTTGTGGTTGGGGCTTTGTTCTGTATCACCGAATGATATGGAGCATTGTCCATTACAATTGTTGTAGGGACAGGAAACTGTTTTAAAAGGTTCCTGAACCACTCAACAAATCGTGTGTGATCCATATCTTCATGGTAATCACCAGTCTTTTTTGATCTAAAAACTAAAAGTGCGTCAGGGACAAAACCACTGCAGGAGCCTGCATAGAGCACAATTCATATAGCTCCTCTTCCCATTGGCTGATGGTCGCTACTGCTGGGTGTGTTATCCATCTAGCATTTACTGACAGCTTCCCGGCATTAACCCACGTTTCATCTAGCCCAATTGTAGAATGAATGTCTCTGCCCACAATTTTGTGCAAGAAAATGCTGTGAGTGGTAACAATATGTGCCCTCTCGAACAGTACTTTGCGCCCATCTAGCGTTTTGTAATGGAAACCCAAAATTTTAGCACACTTTTTAGTGATGTTTTACCGCCCCTGAAGAGTTCACTTTCTTTTAAAGAGACTAATAACTTAGCTACAGTCGGATACTCTTTTCTGCTGTAGTAAGCATAAACATGCCTACGAATTGCATCAGTCTGGAAAGAATCTAAATCTGTGATAGGACTAGGCTGCTTCTTCTTCTTTCCCGGGGTTGTTAAAAATGTATTATTTGATCCAGACAGCTCGGAATCATTACAGCTCACTTTGGTATCTTCCAAGTTTTGTAGTAATACTCCCTTACTTACTACGGTTCTTGCACTAATTCCAAGAGTTTTTGAAGTACGTTCCACCACTTCATCGGCAGGAATTGATGGCTGTCCATGAATGCTTACATAGTTTTTCTTCTGCTGGTAAAACTCACGAGTTCTGTGTAGTAACTCAAGTGCCTGGCTGTTTAGCGGCAGCCCTCGACGCAAAGGATTGTCAGTAGGTGAACGAAGTCGTTTTGGTGGCATTTTCCAAGCATGTAAACTCACAACGTAGCAAAAGTCACAACGATATAGCGCACAGTACAACGAAAACATGCAGTAAACAACATACAATTCACGTTGTGTACACATTCACTCAACAAAGCCGGCAACGCGGGAACTTTTACGTCACAGCACGTGAGTAACATCAGTGCTCACTGCACCGTGATTGGCTGGCACACCATGCTTAACACCTGGCACCTATCGTTCTCCACTTGTTACTCTGTTACGCTGACAACTTCATACACAAACGTCAAGTGCAATGTTTCAGTGGCCTGGGTATAGTCATGGTTCTGCCTACGAAATCATCCAAAACAGACTTGGGTTTCATTAAGTTTGTGCAAGATAGGACCCAAAAAACTAACACAGTTGCATAAACAAATGCACTTGGGCATCTGCAAAAAATATTTGAATTGCTATTGTAATCAAGGGGACAACTTCTTAGATAGGATCATTACTGGTGATGAAACATGGATCCATCATTATGAGCTGGAGAGTAAATTGCAGAGTATGAAATGGAAACCTCAAATTCGCCGTGCAAGAAAATGTTCAAGACCCAACCATCTGCAGGAAAACTGATGCTCAAGGTCCAGTACTGGAACATTATGGTGAAATGGGCACAACAATGTATTTTACAGTGAGATGCTTACTGCCATGTTAAAGCCTGCAATTCGAAGCAAATGCCGAGGATTTCTGTCAAAAGGTGTTGTGTTGTTGCACAGCAATGTGCGTCCACATACTGCTGCCGACACTGCTGCAACACTCCAGAAACTCAAATTTGAAGTACTGGATTATCCTCCATATAGTCTCAATCTTGCCCCTTCTGACTACCACTTGTTTGGTCCACTCAAACCAGCATTAAGGGGCCATCGATTTGCCTCAGATGAAGCAGTGGAAGAAGCAGTGCATTCCTGGTTCGCAGCTCAGCCAAGAACCTTCTTGGACAACGATGGACCAAGAGCATTGAAATGCAAGGAGACTATGTTGAAAAATAATGTTCTTGTAAATTTCCTATTTGATTACAATAAAATTTTATAACTACTTATAGATAACAATTGACTTACCCTCTTAAATAAATTCAAAACATCAGTAAAGCAACAAATAGGATAATAAATTAATTCAAAACATCATATCAGAAATGTTTACATTTATTTCTTCCCAAACACAGTTATTACTTCGACACTACTCTGAACAGTTTCCTCAAGTTCTGCACAGATGTTGAGTAATAATGAATCAGCATGGCTCCTGAACCCTTCCAGTTGATGACAGGATGAGATGCCTCTCAAGTGTCAACTGATATTAAAAAATCATTAACAGAAACAAGCTCTTCTAGTCTGTTTAATTTCATTCTTATATGCCTTAATCTATTGTAAATGTTAGGTTTTGAACCATAGCATCTAAATAATTAAACCTCTCTTTTGTGCATTACATGATTTTGTGCTTAGCTTTATTATACCACTTACTGTCAAACTGAGTTATATACAATGAAGACTTTTACAACTGGATGTTTTAGTTTCTGGTGAGTTTCCTGGTTGTTTATCGTAATATTCACACAGGTACACACAACCTACCAAAAGGCTTGGTATTCTCACAACCAGCAATGCTTGACTGCAATGGATTCTGGTCACCATGTGAGACAGTGCTTCCACCTTCAGAAGGTCCTGTGCACCTTGCAGACATACTGCCAATTCCCTTGAGGGCAACTGCTTCCTTTGGACTTGGCAAGTGTATGCGAGCTATTTGGACTCTGCCTATGAGTGAAAGAGAAAGTGAGCAGGAGAAAGAAAAGGTACATCAGTCAATAATATTTGCATTTGGTTTTGGTGAGAGTATGGCTCTCAGTTACATACATGTTAACACTCGTCTATAGGGGAAGCCTGTTGATGACAGATTCACACTGGCATTCTTTGATCTAAGCCTGCTGAAATTGCATTCACAGAAACTATTTAGCAAGTGTATAGAGAAATTATAGCATGTGGTTGCTTGACACTGGGCATCACTGACAAGTCACATTAGTTAAAAACATGCTAGAAATCCTCCACAGTTCTTTATATAGGACAGAAATCATCTGTGATTGAAGTAATTTCTACAGAGAAGCTGTATGGACATCACAAGGACAGCATCCCAAATGGTGGGACTGGTATCCACTTGAGCTGGCCACCAAACCCTTGTGCCCACACTGGTGATCCTCGAGTGAAGCAGCCAGACAAAGCTGATCACTGCAGGTGCAGCACAGGCTGCAGAAGGTGGAGGAGCAGGTGTGGCTGCTGGCAGAGAAGCTACTCAGCCAGGCTCCCCCCCCCCCCCCCCCCCCCATAGGCATGATTTGATAGGTGCCCAGAAAATGGAGAAGGGCATCATCTGGTGCAGAATTCACAAAGACTTTTTCATTTCGGACTTCAGCGTACACACTAGTCATTCCCCTTCACTATTTGATTGAAGGTAGAATGGTGAAGCCATAATATGATGAATGCCATGACAGGAACAAAACAATTAAAAGATTTGAAAACAAACTGGGGCTCATTATTAGAAACTAAGGTACAAGGTGAAATATCTGGGAGTTAGGACACTTCTGCAAGATACACACAAGGATGTAGATCAACCTCTACATTTATGAACACAATGAATTCAACACAAATGGTCTTTGTTGACTGTCACAAACAAGGTACAAACTTTGTAACTAGTTTCTAACAGGAAAATATGTTCATGAATAAATGCAAGTACTTGGTCTACAAGTCTTGGTTGTGGAAAAACATAATAAGTCCTTGCTTTCCTTGAGTGGAACACATTGGAACAGACTAACACATAAATTACAATCTGTACAAGTTCACAGTCTCTACTGTCTTGCCAAATGAATCTGACAGAATATACACAGACCCACAGGCATGTTGCTGAAGTCCCTTGTCAGTGCACACAGCTTGCAGTTGAGGCAGCACTGGCTGCATTGTAACTGCCATGATTGGTGCAGGTGCAGTCCTGAATACCCGTATAGCACAGGTACACTTCCTTCTAATTGGCTTGTGTGACATAGGAGATGCTGCAAAAGATTCATGGCAGAAGCAATCTGTTTTGCTGATTTACATGCCCTCTGTGGTTTGTGGTCAGTCCTGTTGAACGAATCAAACCACCTGATGGAGAACTGGGCTGCCAAGAATGGCAGCTGCTATGCATGAACTCGTAACTGGAAAACCCACAACTGTGGCCTGTGTTTCAGTGTCAAGATGAAAACAAAGCAGGTCTTCATAATCAAAGTCAGGATCAGGACCCACAGGAAGGTGGGACAAGGTGCCCACAATGGGCACGTTCGTCAAAAATGGATTTCATAATTGTAGTGAGACAAGAGCAGTGTCCAGCTTGTAGGCTGTGTGCTGCACTGTCAGGCAAGGAAGTGTGAAGGTTAAACAAGGAAACCCGGTGTTTATGGTCAGTAATAATGTGAAACTTTTAGCTATACAAAAAAACTTGGAATTTCTGAAGAGTATAGACCATGGCAAGAGTTTCTCGTTCCACCTGAGAGTAATGCTACTGAGCTGGATTGAGAGATGTAGAGGTGAAAGCAACAGGTCGTTCAGAGTCATCAGTATATTTGTAGGCTAGGACCATGCCAAGGCCATACTGTGAGGCATCAGTCACCACAACTATGTGCTGGTCCAGAGAGAATGTAGCTAAACAAGAGGCCTGATAGTAGTTTGAATTACAACATTTGAAAAGCATGTTCACATTCTGGGCTCCAGCAGAAATTCACATTCTTGTGTAACAAGGCATGCAACAAATGGGCCAATGTGGCGACCTCCAGCAGGTCCAGCAGGAATTTATGGTGGTAGGCTATCTTCCCTAAGAAGACCTGAAGTTCCTTCAAGGACATGGGATGAAGCATAGGCATAACATAGAAATGTTGTCTGTCAGATGGCAAATCCCATCCCATGAGACCTCAAACCTGAAATAAACAACATAAGGCTGAAAAAAAACTGAGGTTTTGCAGGGTTACTCTGTAAGCCTGTGGACTGCGGGACAGAAAACAAAGTGTGCAAATTTTTCAAGTGATCAGCCATGGAGGAGACTGTGACAACAATATCATCCAGATAATTACTGCAACCCAGGACATGCATAGTCAGTTGCTTTAAAAATAATTGTTAAATGGCAGTGGCACTATCCACACTGAAAGGAAAGTGTAAATATTGATAAATACCAAAAGGAGTATTCAAAACCAGAACTCACCAAGACTCATTGTCGACAGGAACCTGTAGATACACTTCAGACAAATCAATTAAGAAATTACTGGCCATTTGATATTTTTGTGAACAGTTCCTCCTGGTGTGGGAGAGGATATGTATCCACAATTGAATGCATGTTGACAGTGGTACTGAAGTCATCACAGAGGTAAAGTTTCTTCTATAGCTTCCAAACTACAACCAGCAGAAACAACCATTCACTAGCCACAATAAGTTGCACCACCTCTATAGATTGAAGTCTGTCCAGTTCTGCATTCACTTGACCTTTCAGGATGCACACAACACAAATGAGGGATAGCCATGGATTTCAAAAAAATATGAGTGGAAAAATTCATAGCACAGCCTACACCTTCCAAAAACAATTTCCTAAAACTCCTCACACAGGGTTTACAATTGAGAATACGATACCTGATTGGACACAAGATGAACTGCATTGGGGATACAAAACTCAAATGCCTGAAATGATTCCTTGCCAAACATGTTCTCAACTCTGGCATCAGTAGCCCTAACCACCAAAAATGTAATGGAATGGATCAGTGACTTGTAAGAGGCACATGTTGTAAATTGTCCCAACAGCACCTTGTTCTGTTCATTCTGCACAACTGGTGTCAATGGCGGTGAGCCTACAATCACATAAGTTTGAGAATTCAATAACCTCACTGCAGCACCTATGTTGACCTGTAGCCTGAGCACTTAGTGAAAAGCACTTCATTCAGTAAGCAACTTGGGAGAACTCACAAGCATTGGAGTCACACAGGATACCTCCATCTCCATATCCCATGCAACGTGCAGCGAACATCACACAGAGACCATGTGGCCTTCTGGCAAGCATCACATGTAGCCCAGTGCTTAGGACCCACCAAATGTTCATACTGGACAAGACAGAAACAGAGAGGACAAGACAGAAACAGAGAATGCTGATGCTGATGCTGGTGCTGTGGTGGTCATGGTTGCTGGTCCCAGCCTTGGTCTGCTCAGCACTGGGCCTGCATGTTTTCCGCCACCACTGTCACTTCCTCATGTAAGCTATCTGTCATCCTAGTGAGCACATTTTGTGACACTACTGCTGCATCACCCCATGCTTCAGTTTTGTCAGGTGCTGCCTGAGAAACTTCAAAAGATTGTTCTATTTGCAAAACTTCTACCAACTGCAAGTTTTCACAGAGTAAAGCCTTCTGGTGCATTCCTTGTCTGGAGCTAAACAGATAATTGTGTTGAACGCTATAGAGTCTACATAAGAGTCATTATGGGCATCAGTAATGAACTGATACTTACAGCCATGGAGTTCAGCTGTCAGGCCCTGTAAGACTGATTTGGTTTCCTGTGGCATTGGTAGAATGCAGCTCATGCCACTATGACATGCATTTGTTTATGATAATTGTTGGACAATAAACTTCATATGTGATCAAAAATAAGAGCTACCAGTTCTTAAAAGGGCTACGCTGACAAAGGCTTTGCAGAAATTCGAGTGCATCATACTGACAGTCTAAAAATGGTGTCAGAGTCATTTTTAGTAAGCTTACCAATCCTCAGCTGAATCATCATATGGAGGAAAAGACGGTGGATGGACCAGTAGAATGGTACCCTGTCTGTTAATGGAAGCCGACAAAGTGGTCACAGCCTAAGAAAGCTGTTCAATGAATAAAACTGATGAAACTGCACTTAAAAACTGTACACAGAGAAACAGTTACAAACTCGTTACCAATAGTGTAGGAGCCAAGTAATACACAAAGTCATTCCAAGTCACACAAATATGGCTTTATTCATAACTTCTGAACAATAACAGATAAGCCTCTTGGGGCTCCACAAGACACAGAACCACTGATGTGCACAATACAAACTAAAATAACGTAAAGGTGTCAATTAATTACTGTAAGGTCCTTGTACACTTAAGTATGATGGTTCCAGAAGTCATCAGTGTAATGAGTGAACGAAAAAATTGTAAATAAGTAAACAAAAAGGAGGCAGGGTTGACAGTTTCATTTGTGTCTCTCTCAAACCTGGACCATTTGTTTCTGTTTCATCTCATAAAGAGGACAGTCTGCCACTACCACAACCATTATCTTTACAAATTTCATGTTGACCATATTAGAACACAGTATTGCATTTAAAAAACAAAGCTTATAGCAATATTTACAGCTATACTTTGTCACATGAGGTTACACTAAATGTGCTAACTGGTGTAATAAGCATTGTTTAGCTGTATTATGAACTGTTAGATTAAATGATAATATATTTTATAATCCACAAAATACTTTTGTACTTTAAAAAAATTAATATTCCACCTTTTGTTGGAAAATTCTAAAAATTACATATTTCTTATCACTCTGTAAAACAGGCTGCAGTAGAACGTATATCAAAGGAAGAGGAGAAAATAAAAGAATGGTTAGAAATGTACACACTATTGGATGAATATGAAAAGAAAATATCAGCTGAGATAGAGAGAAAGGCTATTTCTACTGAAGCCAAGTACCGATGGCTTTCACTGTCGGAGAGGCTACCAGAAGACAAGGTTCGTGTTTCACAGTAGATCATTTATTTCACAGTTCCAATGTGAAAACAGCACCAGCATAGTGTCTACAATGCACATATGTAATATTGTTCTGTTTTCTTGCAATCTTCATTAAGAAGTTATAACAATTTGAATGACTAACAAACTTTGCTGGAAGCAGCACTCCACAAATATATGTAGTGCAAACAATACATTCATCCATCAAGTTGCATAAAACTCATTAAGAAGACGAACCTTCAGGGATATGGAACAAGTTAAGGTACGCAGTAACAAAGGTCAAGCAACGCTCTGAAAATTAATCTGTAACTTAACAATACACTGTCACTATACTGGTTTATACTGTTTGTACATACTTCAAATAAATGTAACATTGTGAACTAGCAGAAAAGACACTGCTCTGAAAAAATCTTCTCCTCCTCTGTTTCATTACATAGTTAAAATCAAACAATGGAAATTCTGGGTTGGAACAACAACAATTATGAAAAGGATAGATTTCTATTTGCTGTAAAGATGACACACTGAGCTGCAAACAGGCACAATGAATAGACTGTTACACATCAAGCTTTTGGCCAAAGCTTACACCAGAAAAGAAAAAAACATACACACATTCAAGCAAGACAGTACACCTCACACACACACACACACACACACACACACACACACACACACACACACACACACATGACTACTGTCTCTGGCTGCTCAAACCAGACTGGTTGTCTTTGTTATGATATTAAGTCTTCATTTACTTTGAACAAACCTATTAATCATGGAAAGACTATATTTGAAGGTGAACATCCTCAATACTTGCCAGGCAAAGTAATAGCTGAGCAGATTTACACTCTGAATTAGGTATAGTTCTCTCTTCCTAGCCCAAACCAATGTAATTCAAGGAGTTATGCATCCATAATCCTTGCTCATTGTGGATTTTGCCCTTATTTGTTTTAAGGTGAAATAAAACTGAAAAAGCTATAGTAGTATTTTCACAAAACAAATAAATTTTCTTAAAATCTGCAGGTTTTTGTTTATCATATCTCTTCATTACCAGATAGAACAGTTTCATCATGGCTGACTCTCCTAAAAATCTCAGTATTTCTGAGGAAATCATATTTACTCTAGTAGCCTAATTTTGACTAAGGTCTTCCAGTGCTCTGCCAGATTCTTCTTGCACTATATACCTCTCATCTCATTTTTTATCTGCATCCTGTCCTTTTCTGTAATATTGTCCTGCAGTTTATTTTTCTTGTATAGAACTTTTATAAATCCTTCTATGTTTCATTCAGCCTTCCCGTCATCTGATTTTAGCAGGCTCATTTGTCAGCTCATTTTATCGCTGTGATGTGCTGATTGGTATACACTTACTGAAAACAAGCTTCGGGCTTTGAAACCCCTCCCCACGACTTGGACAACCTCTTCACGCCCTTCTCGGCAGGAGGAGGTCATTTTGGCCCAGTTACAGATTGGACACAGCTGGTTCAGCCCCTGCCATCTGCTGATGGCTGCGCCGGCGCTGTTCTGCCCATGTGGGCAATTGCTGATGGTACACTACATTTTAACATCCTGTCCGAATTTTAATACACTGCGCATTGATCTTGGCCTGCCATCTCCTCTGGATGAAATTTTAGCGGATGACCCAGGAGCAGCTGCTCATGTTCTTCATTTTATCCACTTGACAAACCTGTCTAAGGACATTTGATTATACTGTTTTCTTTTAATCCCTTGCCTGTTAATGTGCCTTTTATAGTGTTGTCCTTTTTAGTTGCTGTTTTAACATTGTACCTCGCAGTGCATTCATAATTTAGTCTGAGTGCAAATGAACATTGTAGTTGTGTGCCCTAAAACAAAAAACAAAAAGAAACAAAAAAATCCTTCCCATCTTTGCTTAACCTTCCGTCGGGAGCGGCTGTTCAAATTGATACACCTCGAAATTATTTGTCAACGAGTGGCAGCACTGACACCTACTCACTAGCAGCTGGCCTTTTCCGAATGCTTGTCATTGTTGTGTGCTTCAGTGTCAATACAACTGCTCTGTTGTCGATATATGTGCTGATTGATCAGTTTGACACACTGCACTCGTTCGTGATGCATTTCAACATTTCATTTCTTTGGTTATCAACATAACTTAGTACGTAGTACAATGTTAATATACAGTGTGTAATGCATTTATTTTCTTTTTGGACCGTTTAATCGTCAGTTAAGAATCTTTGCATATCAGGTATCAGATTGATACACTACGCCTGACTGCATTATTTTATAGGAATTTTATCATTTTAGGTGTGAGACACTTGATCATGGCAGGCTACAGTAAGATGTACAACCTCCTTGACCCAAATGATGTTGCAGAAATACAAAAAATGTTGTTCGAAGAGGATAATGATGAAGTTCAAGAGGATTTTGAAGATGAAGTACACACAGATTGTGATGATGCAGTTGAAGTTTGGCAGGAATATTCAGAAACAGAGGAAAACGACAGTGAAAATGACGAGGAAGTACTTGAAGAAAGCCAACATTATTATACTGGAAGGGACAAAGAGACAAAATGGAATAAAGATCCACCATAGCAGAGAGCACGTTTCAGGGCCCACAATATTATTCAAAAGTTACCTGGTCCTATAGGTGCGGCGAAAGCATTGAGAACGCCTTTGGAATGTTGGAATTGCCTCATAGATGATGAAATTTTGTCAATTATAGTTCTGTATACCAATCAGTATATTGAGAGCATCAAAGCTTCTTTTCAGCGACAGAGAGACATAAAACCTATAGATATTATTGAATTAAAAGCTTTCATTGGTCTTCTGTTTTTGGCTGGTGTTAACAAAAGTAACAGACAAAGCTTAGAAGATCTGTGGGGAAGTGATGGGGATGGAATTGAAAAATTTATGAACATAAAACGTTTCAAATTCATCATGCGGTGCCTTAGATTTGACTATCGTGTGACTTGCGATGAAAGGAGAAAATTAGACAAGATAACAGCGATTCAGGAAATATTTTCTATTTGTACAGAATTGCCGGAAATCCTACACCCTCGGAGAAAACGGTACAGTAGACGAGAAACTTGAAGGATTCCGTGATAGGTGCAGTCTTCGCCAATACATACCTAGCAAACCAAACAAATATAGAATTAAGATACATGCTCTTGTGGATTCCCAAGTATTTTATCTCTATAATCTGGAAATATATGCCGGGCTGCAGCCAGAAGGATTGTACCATGTTAGCAATAAACCTTCAGATGTTGTTCTGCGACTATGTGAACCAATTTATAAGTCATGTCGAAATGTGACAGCAGACAACTGGTTTACTAGTATTGGTTTGATAGAAGAGCTAAGAAGAAAAAATCTTTCTTTTGTTGGGACGATGAAGAGAAACAAGCGTAAGATTCCTCTGGCGTTTGCTACCAGTATAGGCAGGATTGTCCATAGTTCACTTTTTCTCTCCAAGAAAAGCTGTACTCTAGTTTCCTACGTTCCTAAAAAGGGGAAGTGTATTATCTTGGCATCAAGTTTGCATGAAGGTAATTCAGTAGATGCTGACACTGGAGATAAACAGAAGCCATCCATTGTAACATTTTACAATAGCACCAAAGGTGGAATAAACGCTACAGATAAGATGACCGCTTCATACAATGTAGCAAGATCAATATGAGTGGAATCAATTCGCAAGTAATTTACTATGGCAACAACGAGAATTTTATCCGAAGAATAGGATTCCTGAAGCAATCTCCCATGCGTTAGTTCTACCTCATTTGGTTTCTAAATGATTGGACACCTCAGGAATTCACAGAGATCTTCAACTGCGGCTACAACAATATAGGCCAACGTGTGAAAAGGAAGCAGAAGATACAAGTAGAAACGAAGAACAAGGGACTGGGATCAAGAGGAAAAGGTGTATATCTGCACAGAAAAAAAAGACTGACAAAACATTGTTGCAAAATGTGTCAGAAGCCTATCTGTTTGATACACATTGAACCTTTTTGCTCTGAATGCGGAAAAATTCTGCATTTGTTACCATAGTCAAAAAGTGACGATGAACCAAATGAGTTGTAATATCATTGTTGTTCTGCTCCAGTGTCATAATAGCCTTTCTGTAAAGATAATTGTCATTTGTAATGCATTTTATTAGTGAAATATAATAAAGATGCAAATGAAAAGTGACGTTTTTATCATTTGTTACTAAAGCACAACATTGACGATAAGAAATCTGAATGATGAATATTTCTACTGCAGTTGTGCTCGTATGTCATCTTTGCCTTTCTTTAAATATATTTGGCACTTATAATATGTTTTTTGAACAGAATTTTATAAATGATCACGTGAATAAACGGTGTGATCAATTTGATACACCACACCCGATCTCGCTGCGACAAACACTGTGCCCGACAGAAGGTTAATGCTCGGTCACCATCTGAGCTTTTGTGCTCTAGGAATTCCTGATTAGCCATTTTGCACTTTGTGTCAGTCTCATTTTTAGCAATTTGTATTTTGTTTTGTCTGATTCATTTCTGAATTTGTATGTTCCCTCCTATTGTCAATTAAATTTGATAACTCATGAGTTATAAAAAGATTTCTATTGTGTCCTGTTTTGTCGTTATTTTATTCTCTGCTGCCATCCGTACCAGATAGGGTTGATGGAACAGATAGAGAAGATCCAACTGAGAGCAGCGCGCTTCGTTACAGGATCATTTAATAATCATGAAAGCATTATGAAGATGGTAGATAACTTCAGTGGAAGACTCTGCAGGAGAGACACTCAGTAGCTCAGTACGGGCTTTTGTTGAAGCTTAAGAACATACCTTCACCAAGGAGTCAAGCAGTATATTGCTCCCTCCTATGTATATCTGACAAAGAGACCATAAGGATAAAATCAGAGAGATTAGAGCCCACACAGAGGCATACTGACAATCCTTCTTTCCACGAACAATACAAGACTGGAATAGAAGGGAGAACTGATAGAGGTACTCAAGGTACCCTCCGACACACAGTCAGGTGGTTTTCGGGGTATGGATGTAGATGTAGATGTAGATCACCATTTCTTCTCTCAGCTACTCATCATCTACTGTGTTACACATTCCTGACACACTGTTGGCTCAAACAGTGACTAACATAAGCAGAAAAATTATTTGTTTTAATCTGTACTCACACTTTTATTTTGCCAGCTAATGACTACATACTAAAACAAATTTCCTTCCCCCTGTTTAGTCACATTTTACCTAATGATCCCTTTGAATCAACACTCCCTGGTTCTGTTAATTTAACTAGTTCACATTTCTTTAATATCCTACCTCTCTGTAATCTCTTCAGTTTGAATCTGCAGTTGGTAACCAAAAAATTATGGTCATATCCCATGTCTGTCTGTGGAAGTGTCGTACAGTTTAAAATCTGATTTCAAAGTCTCTATCTTACCATCAGTCTGAAGCTTTCCACTATCCCCAGGACTCTTTCATGGGTTTTAAACAAAATGTTTGCAATGCTTAAATTATGCCATTTGCAATATTCTGTTAACCAGCTTTCCTCTTCATTCCTTTTTTCAAGTTCACAGTCTCCTACAACTTTTTCTTCTCATCCTTTCCCTCCTATGTAATTACAGTCCCTAGTCGCAATTCAATTTTCCTCTTCCTTAACTATCTGAATAATTTCTTTTACCTTGGAGTGGCCTAAACATCAGCCACCATATGTTAATGCAAAGATCAGTGCTGTGTAAAGTACAGTGCAGTGCAGCATTCTTAGCATGTGAATCTTGGCTCTTTGAGCATTTAAGTGCCCAGCCACCAGAGACACTGTGTTTTCTGAATTTGTTGGTAATATGCACTCCTTGCCAATGTTCTTTTACCTGATGTTACAAAGTTGTAAGCAGTAATCAACTCCTTTTTATGTCAAGGATTTAAGTTACAATCTGTGGCATTTCTGTCCTGTCCATTTTAAGAGAGACATCAGTCATGCATTCCTCATAAAGTTCTAAAGAACCAGTGCAAGTGTCATTCACTTAGTTTTTATGAACTCGTCAAGTGAAATTCGATTAACCAAAAGTTAAGCTGGACATTGCAAGTGGTGCCCCATTATAATTGGCAGAATATCATTAGAAAGGTCTTATGCTACCATAATGCTACAGCTTTGGAACTTTTGAAATGTAGGCAATGTAGACAGGTAATAAATATTTCCTCATCATTTTCACTCCAGTCACTGCATTCCTAGGATTTTCTTTTTTTTTTCCAGACTCACAAAGCACCTTAACGTTCATAATTCTCCGAGTTAATAATGTGATAATACTGTCAAAGTCTATAAAAATAAAGAAAGATGGGAAAGTTATTCTTCTTAGTATTAGTGCACAAAGTTATTTCTTTTAATTTCTAAAATGTAGTAGACATTACAGTCTAACAGCTTATAATAACACCCATTTAATTCTTTTTGATAGTTTTTATTTTTCATTTATTGCTTTCATGTTATATAACTTTAGAATCTAGTTAAGTAACAGCAGTGATGGGGGAAATTTGTCTCATCTGTAACAACACTCTGAAATCCATGAAACCTTAAATGAAGAACTGCTGAATACTTTTTTGGAGGGAAAAAAGGCCACATATTACAAAACTATATCAGCATGATTTGTAATACTTTCAGAATTGATCTTATTCCTAATTATGATTCCAACTGCCCATTGTAACACTCCTACTCTTGTTGTTTACAAATATTTAATTAATAAAGAATTTACAGTTTCCTCCAAAATAATGAGTTTGTTCCAATGTATTCAAAATTACTCAAGAGCAGAAAATGAAACATATTCTTTTTTAATTAATACTCTTCACAACTGTTTATTGTAGTCATTTCATCATTGGTCAGGATTTTTCCAATTTTATGTACACCATGTAGAAGTGGTAATTTTTGAATAAATTTCAACACCTATATTCAGCAATTCTATCCTTTGGTTCATGCAAGCAGAAGCAAGTTTCTTGTGGCAAAGAGATAATGCAAGCAGAAGCAAGTTTCTTGTGGCAGAGAGATAACAGCCAGTGTGACTAAGTTCACTCTCATAGTAAGCCAACTTGACCATCAATTCGCTGCTGACGTGCAAGATATAATTAGGATGATACCACAAACAAACTCATACACAGGCTCAAGTCAGAATTGGTATGACTTGTGGCTGCTTTCCAACAGGATCACATATGGCAAGTCCTTACTCAAGAGGTGATGGACATTAGAAAGTCACACAGGCACTAGAAAGCCACCCCAGTACCTGTGACATGTATGCAGTAAGGCTGACACAACCACTGTAACAGATATGTTGTGCACACCATGGAGCAGTCATATGCCACTGCATATAAAAGCCATAGTTTCCTCACAGACTGACATGCTGCCAGGTGCCACGGCACAGCTGCCGATTGAATACAAGATGCAGTCACACCCACACAGGTCTGTGCAGTGACAGCACAGGGCAACAGTGCAACCGCTGCAGCAACATTAGCATATGTTCACTTCACTACTTCATCCCTCAAAGCTACCCATTCTTCTTCTACTGTATTTCTATCCTCCATTTGTGTCAATTGTTCCCTTGTGCTCTCCCTGAAACTCTGTACAACCTCTGGTTCTTTCAGTTTATCCAGGTCCCATCTCCTTAAATTTCCACCTTTTTGCAGTTTCTTCAGTTTTAATCTACAGTTCATAACCAATAGATTGTGGTCAGAGTCCACATCTACCCCTGGAAATGTCTTACAATTTAAACCTGGTTCCTAAATCTCTGTCTTACCATTATATAATCTATCTGATACCTTTTAGTATCTCCAGGGTTCTTCCATGTATACAAACTTCTTTCATGATTCTTAAACCAAGTGTTAGCTATTATTAAATTGTGCTCTGTGCAAAATTCTACCAGGCGGCTTCCTCTTTCATTTCTTACCCCCAATCCATATTCACCTACTATGTTTCCTTCTCTCCCTTTTCCTACACTCGAATTCCAGTCACCCATGACTATTAAATTTTCATCTCCCTTCACTATCTGAATAATTTCTTTTATTTCATCATACATTTCTTCAATTTCTTCGTCATCTGCAGAGCTAGTTGGCATATAAACTTGTACTACTGTAGTAGGTGTGGGCTTCGTATCTACCTTGGCCACAATAATGTGTTCACTATGGTGTTTGTAGTAGCTTACCTGCATTCCTATTTTCCTATTCATTATTAAACCTACTCGTGCATTACCCCTATTTGATTTTGTGTTTATAAACCTGTAGTCACCTGACCAGAAGTCTTGTTCCTCCTGCCACCAAACTTCACTAATTCCCACTATATCTAACTTTAACCTAACCATTTCTGTTTTTAAATTTTCTAACCTACCTGCCCGATTAAGGGATCTGACATTCCATGCTTCGATCCATAGAATGCCAGTTTTCTTTCTCCTGATAATGGCAAAGTGTGCTACCTATGACCACAGAACAGGGAGTAGCAGATGCAAATGAGAAGGCAAATTGGTAAACCAGAGAGGCAAAAGTGCTGCTATCTGTTTACAGAGAGGAGAACACGGGTCCACTAGCCAGGCCATGTACAATTTGAATTTAGTGGTTTACATTTAAAATGAATTAGAAACAAAAAAATTACATAAAAAATACACAATATAAATTAAAAGTGCATTGTGCATATTAAAGGAGCATATTGAACAGTTTGGTCCAGAACTGTAGTAAAACTGAGTGGAAGGTGCGATATAAAATTATTATATAAACCGTAAAGCGCAATGAAACTTTCCTTTTACATGAGTGGCAAACAAGTTTTAAATTTAGTGGGGATATATAAGTGGCAACATGGCACAACATGCCACAGTCATCAGTTAAAAGAACATGCACATGTGCCACTCCTATTTACATGCTCTTGTTACTGATCAACAAGGCAAGTAGCGAAATCTTACAGTCTATACTGTCAAAAAATGATATGCTAATTAAAAGCTAGCAGAAATAGCATTAAAAGGGCACATTAAAAGTAGGGTCCAATTTAAAACTGCTAACCAACAGATGACAACTAATCAAGGCTTACATTAGATAAGATTGGCATATCACTTTCTGACTTGATCTGTGACTTACATGTATTGTGCCATCCTTGAAATATATTTGTTCAACTTGACGTTATAACATGAACAATGCTATTTCTATGGACCAAACACACTGCTGCTTCACCCATTACATCCTTGAACTGTTCCATCACAGCCTGAGGCACTTTGAACTCATGAGTGACTAGCAAAATCCCTGCTCCTGACTGTGAGATCCTCCAGCTCATTGCCTTCTGATTCACCTCTGTCTGGATGTCTGGAGCAGAAAGAATGATATCATATAGCAGAGGGTCAGCATAGGATGATGGTGATGATTACATATAAATCAGCATTTTATAGACTTAACCCCCTGGGGTGAGCTACCTATGCCAGATATGACTGGTCCAGTTCCTGTTGTCACTGGCGAAAATCCACCCAGGAAGTCACAATGTGGGTTTCCTTATGACAGTAATCATTGAGCAATTCACACACTTGAAAAAAATTACAATGCCACAGGATGCATCAATGGGACAAGTTTCTGGAGCAAATGGAATGTTTTGAGTGCAATGCAAGACAGAATAAAGGATTAATACAGAGCCAGAACCACTGCCTGGACACTGTGTAATGGTTCTACAAATGGCACACTGAATCCCTCTTCCTTCAATTCTTTGAATAGTGGAAAAGTTGGGAGTGTATGTGGGTGTGCGATGGTGGGAGTGGAAGGGTAGTGCCACCCTGGTAAATCATAACCAGCCGGTGAAGCACGTCTAACTGGTGTTGTTTCTGTTTTAACTGCTGCTACTGTTGTTGTAATAACTGAACCAATGTTGTATCCTTTGTGCTTGTGGAACACACATGGAAAAAAAATGAATCCATCACCAAAGACTGTAGTACCTACATTTTTATTGCCGTTAACAAAGTATACAATAATACAATTGCACTAACTGATCACCAGAGATTACACACACTTGTGGACAAAAGCAGTGGGAGCAGAGCAAGGCCAAGTCCAGTAACAAACAAGTTAATCATAAAAAATTCACTGAACAATCCTAACTGGCAGGTAGAACCTGCACAGAACATGAACAGAAAGAGTGGGCCATGCTGCTCGTGTGCAGTCATCCCCACTCAGTTGGTATGGGCACTGTTGGCAAGTGAAGTAGGCTCTCTCACAGTCAATCAATCAATCAATCTCATTTCGGAACTCTGTGAGCGAGATTGTGGTGGCATAAGTTGACATCTCACCACATATTACAACATATCATCGATTTTCACTGGCAGTTATGCTCTCAACAGTCAGACAACAGTTTGGGAGTGACTCATAACATTATTCTTTAATGGCCATTCAACAGCTATATTTAAGAAGTCTTTTTTTCTAGTGTGGATATAAAAAGCATAAAAACTATAAATATCAAATAAAAAGAATACTTTTCATTTCTTCTCAAGCTTGTCTCACTCATTAAACTGATCTTGCTATTATGTGTTGATTTATTTTATGCCTGACTACACCATTATAATCTTCACATGATTTCTGACACTTACCAAAATATGAAAAACTGCAGAACAGACTTTATTGTCATTGAAGTGTGTTTCAAACTCAATTCAGCATCAAAATCAAAATACTGTGGCCAGGTAACACAATCATTTTCAACAAAAAATTATTATATTTTGAAGTTTTAATATCAGTATTTTTATTCCATTATTGATACTACTGCTGCAAATAATACTAGTGAAACTGTTAGCAGGAAATGATAGTCAGGTAGCTGTCTTATACTCAAGTAGCTGTCTTGTAGATGCAGCTCTGTATCAGTCTGTGTAAATTACTGAAGCTGTAGTAACTGAGAAAGTGTGCCATTAGTGCAACTCATATGAGTGGGAATGAAAGGTCAATGTTCGTTTAATAGTGATAAATGGCATCTATGGAGTTTAGTAATTTACCCCAATGCTGTGAAAATCATCTAACTTTTATTGCTACAAATAATCTATACAACAAAATACTTTTGTAAATACAAATCAAGCATCTTTTCAGGTGACAGAGGATGAACACACCAGTGTAGCTTTTGGACCAGATAACAGTCTATTTAATGCTGGAGAAGTATCAAATGTGCGTTTGGGGAAATCAGTGGAATTTATGGAAGACGTAGATTAACTTTAATTATTTTTTATGTATTTTCATCTAATTTATTCTGCTTATAACTTCCTTAAGTTGTTAATGTATTTATTTATCACAAAAATAAAATAGAAATTGTCATCTCAGTAACCTAATACAAATACAGTCATCTTTGCATAATTGTTGTTTAATCATTTTTCTAGTATACCCACCTGAACATGTGTGCACGGTAAATCACTGCTTCCAGGATGAGGAGGTACATCAGACCTGGATCAAATTTACCAGCAGATTAATGATGAGGGTCATTGTGCCAGCCAGCCTGGATTCGGTTTCTAGGTGGTTTCCCACATTCCACTAGGTGAATATCAGACTAGTAACTAAGTTCCACTTTGGTTACATGATTTTCAAACATTTAGAAAACTTTTTGCAGATTTTTACATGCATACAGATAGTTGGGGCAGAGAGGGTAACATGGTGGCAACAGGAAGGGCATCCAGCCACTTCTTAAATTGACTTCCCAAATCAGTTAATAACCATGCTGACCCTGCATGACTGAGTGACAAAGCCACAAAAGGAAAATTATTTCTCCATTATATTACCAGACCTCTCCAACAAAAGAGTGTGCTATCATCTGCTAATAAAGGAATGCTTGTCCTGTTAAGTGTCATGAAGTTTAGATGACAACACCTAATGGCCTAAATTTCCTGTTGCATATTTAAAATGGCCCTTCATCAGGTAAAACATTAAAACTCTTTATATCCCATAGCTTTCAATGATGAAACAAAAGAAAAATCAAACAATCGAAAGTCCAGGTTGCAATAACAACAATATTATACTTTTCATAATATTGTTCTGAAACAAAAGGTAGGTGACAAGAGTTTAACATCCAGTTGCTAGTGAGGTTGAGATGGATCACATGAGGAAGAGCATTTGCCTTAAGCAATTTAGGAAAAACACAGGAAAAAATCTGAATGACCAGATGGGGATTTGAACAGCAGTTCTCTTGAATGAAAGTCCAGTTGCTTGTGTGGTGTTACATTATGTCAAGGTAGTAGCAGCTGCAGCCTGAATGCACTGATGTACTGCACATGGGACCAATTATGTTACATATTGCTCCCTGCATTCAACTGGAAACATTAGCTGGTGATTAACTTCCAGACCATTCTGAGTAAAGTGCCAGAGTTTGAAGCACTCCTAAAAAGCAGTGGAGCTCCCATAATACTAGGTACAGAAAGTTGGTTAAATCCTGAATTTAGTATCAGTGAGATTTTGAGACAAAAGTGTATACTTGAAGGACAGGCTAATGGACAACTGAGAAGGTTTATTTATCATGGCAGACAAATTTCTCTGATCCACAAAGAAAGAAATTGAAGGTGTGTGTGAGATTGTTTGAGCATAGCTCAGAATCAAGGATGGGCATAAACTTATAACTTAATCCTTCTATCGACCACTAGCCTCACCTCCGAATTTAAACATAAACTTTAGAAAAAACCTCAGTTCATTAGCACACAACCTCCCTAATTGTACTGTCATCATCAAAGAAAACTTAAAACAGTCAACAATAAAGTGAGAACATAATAGTTTTTTAGCAGGTAGGAGTGACAAAAAATATAGCAAAACATTACTATAAGCCTTCCGTGAAAATTATCTACAAGAGATTGTTCAGTAGCACCCTCATGATGGAAATATATTGGACCTAATGCCAACAAATAGACTTGCCCTCATCAAGAATGTCCACATAGAAACTGGTACCAGTGACCATAAATGCACTCATAGTAACAGTGATTACTGAAGTGCAATGGGCAACTAAAACAAGTAGAAAGATTTATATGATCAGCAAACTACACTGCCAGATAAAATAAATAAATAAATAAAAACGTAACAGAAGACATGGGTGGATGTCAATGTAACTTCATACACATACACACACCTTAGGCAGGTATGTAAATGATCAGAGTTGCAATTCTCTATGAAAGATAGATCCACCAACTGAGTGCAATAGTGTTGCTCATTTTTAGTGTTGTTACCAAGCCTAGTAGGGTACAAAAGCACCAGCTGAACAATGCTCCTGTTGGAACATAGAAAAGATGAATATATGGGGAACTGGCTGCCTTGATCCCCATTCCACTTTCGTCAATGAAAATTTTAGCCTGCAGACTTATTCACACTCTTTTAACACAGAACATTCTAAATCATTCTAACCAATCTCTGTTTGTAGTGAAGCACTTGTACTCAGTATCTCCCTCTCACTGCCACTATCCATACATCTACATCTATACTCTGCAAACCAGTGTGAAGTGCATGCCAGGGGGTATGCCCCACTGTACCAGTTATTAGGGTTCTTCCCATTCCATTCACATGTGGATCACAGGAGGAATTATTCTTTAAATTCCTCTGTGTGTGCTGTCATTTAACTTAATCTTGTCCTCAAAATCCATATGTGAGCGATAAGTAGGGGGTTGTAGTATATTCCTAAAAGCATCATTTAGAACTGGTTCTTGAAACTTTGTAAGAAGAGTTTCTCAGGGCATTTTATGTCTGTCTTCAGGAGTCTGACAGTACAGCTTCTTCAGCATCACTATAACGCTCTCTCATGGGTCAAACAAACCTGTGCCTTCATGCTGCTCTTCTCTGTATGGGTCCTACACACTTGACAAATATTCCAGAATAGGTCACATAAGTTTCTAAGCAACCTCCTTTGTAGAATCAACACATCCCCAGTATTCTACCAATAAAGCAAAAGGTTACCACCTGCTTCACCCACAAATGAGCCTATGTGATCATTCAATTTCATATACCTACAAAATGTTACACCCAGGTGTCAGTATCAGTTGGTCGATTCCAACTATGACACACAAATAATACAGATATTCACTTTATTTTGTGAAGGGCTCAATTTTACATTTCTGAACATTTAAGGCAGGTTGCCAATCTTTGCACCAAATGGAATCTTATCAAGATGATATTGAATTTTTATACAGCTTCTTTCAGACAGTCCTTCATTATGGATAACTGCAAGACCTGCAAAAAGTCTGAAGTCATTATTAATATTGTCCTCAAGGTCATTAACATACACTCCAGTCAAAAATTTTGCTTGATACCACATACCACATACTTTTGATAACAAGCATAGATGTGGTACTGAGACAAATGATATTCGGAAAGCAAGAAATACTGTATCTACCTCACTGCTTTGATTCAAAGCTTTCAGTATGTCATGCAACAAATGTGTAAGTTATGTTTTGCATGAACGACACTTGTTAATGTGGAGGAAGTTATTTTGTCTGAGATATTGAGGTATCCTGTTATGTTTGAGCTCAGGATAGGTTCTAAGATTCTACAACAAATAGATGTCAAGAATATTGGACTGTAGTATTGTGGATCACTTCTACTACCATTTTTGTAAACAATACTATGAAAAGGAAAGTTGCTTCTGACCATATAACAGAGATGCTGAGTCGCAGATATTGCACACACACACACACACACACACACACACACACACACACACACACACACACACTGGCGATCTCTGGGCCATTTTCTGTACTGCAACTTCCCATTTGCTATCCTGAAAAACTGAGTCAGCATTCCTCTGTAATAAGTGAGATGTTGAGCTCAGAAAGAGGAAGAGGTGTTAGTATATAGCTTGAGGGGAGAGTGTTTCTAGAAAGGAAAAAGGAAGGAAAAAAATATAAAGTGAAGGTGTTATGTGGAATGTTGGATGTTTTATAATCATTACTGTTTATTTGTACATTTCTTTTTACCAAAACCCTACCCTGTAGCATGGAGAGCTGCATCAAACTAGTCTCAGGACTGAAGACCACAACAACAACAACAACACCCTGTTTTATCTAAGTAATCATTCAGTGTATAAAATGTATTGCATAACAGGTACTTTTTAGCTGCCTTTTTAAATAAGTGTATTTTTGCAGTTTCTTTAATCTGTTTTGGTAATTTATTGTACAGTTTTATTCCTTGGTAGAAAATGCTGTTTTGAGTTTTATGTTTATTTTTTTTTTTAGTAAATGTAAGTTAAGTCTATCTCTTGTTGTATGGTCATGGACAGAGCTGTTTGTGCAGTAATTAACAATGTTATTTTTGACATCTACAACTGACTGGTAAATGTATGCACATGGAGCAGTTAAAATCCCCATAGTTTTGAACAGATCTTCACAATGAGCATTTTTGGTTATTATTCTTATGGCTCTTTTCTGGCATTTGAAAATTGTGTTCATATTTTGTGCATTTGTTCCACAGAAAAGAATGACATAGCTAACAATTGAGTGCACATATGATTAATACGTAACTAAAAGACACTGCATGTTACACATTGATGATAGGATTCTAAGGGCATAACATGCTGGTGACATTCTGTTTGCAAGTACCTTTGTGTGTTCACACCACTTCAACTAAGAATCAGTATTCATTCCTAGAAATTTTACATTTGTTACACAGTCTACAGAGGTGCCATCTACATTTAATTTAACATTGTCATTTTTCCTCTTTAAACTTAAATTCATGGCATTGGTTTTATTTATGTTCAATGTCATTTTATTGCTTATTGAGCAATCATAAACTTCCTTGAGAGTTTCATTTGCTTTCTCGGCAAGGAGTTTTCTTGTTTTCTCAGTGACTATAATAATGCTGTCATCAGAGAAGAGAACTTTTTCACCATGACTAACACTACTGGGAAAGTCATTTATGTATATCAGGAATAGTATTGATCCTAATATGCTATCTTGCAAAATCCCTATATTAATGTATTTTGGTTCTAATAAGTGTTTTACTAAATGTTTAGATCTATTTGAAGTATGTATTATCTCGACTCTTTGTGCCCTATCTGCTAGGTATGATTGAAACCAGTCATTAGCTACCCTCTTATTCCTAATGCTTCTAATTTATTCAGTACAATCTTGTGGTTGACTGTATTAAACACCTTAGAAAGATTCAAAAATATGCCTGTGACACACTCATCTTTATCAAGAGCATCAAGTACAAATTTTGTGAATTCTACTATGGCTGACTTCATATTTTTGCCACTTCGGAAACCAAACTGTGACTCTCTTAGAAGATTGTATTTATTCAGGTAATTCATTAATTTGTCTTTCATAATTGCTTCTATTATTTTTGAGAATGCTGAAGCAGAGAAATGGGCTGGTAATTTTCTATGTCTTATGCATTACCTTTCTTAAGCAAAGGGACAACTTTTGCCTGTTCAGGAAATGTCCCTGATGTGAAGGATTCATTTATTATATTTGTTAAGGAGCCTTGTACAATCCCTATGCATTGTTTCAGTACACACATTGGTACTTCATCTAAACATACTGACTTTGTATTTTTTAGTTTTTGAACAGTTCCATTGATTTCATTCTCTGAGGTTGGAAGTAACACCATTGTATTTAGTGCAACATTATTTACAGGTGTTATATTTGTTTTGGGGAATTTTTGCTCTAACTTCTCTGCAATACTTGAAAAATGCTCATTTACCTAGTTTGAAAAGTGTTGTGGATCATTTATTACCTTATCCCCCTCCCTTAGCATTATGTTATTCTGCATTTATTTGCCTCTCTCCGTTTCCTTTTGTATAATATACCAGACTGCTTTGCTTTTATTCTCTGCATTATATATTATTTTTTCATTAAATGACTTTTTTGCAACAATCAGCACCATCCTATAGATCTTTTTGTATCTATGATAGAAATTCAAGAATTCTGGATCATTGTGAATTTTTTCATGGAACTAAGGTGTTTAATTGTTTGGGAGGACTCCTTAATACCTGCTGTTATCCATCTGTTTTTGTGAGATGTTGATACAGACATGCATACTTTTGGAAATGCCTTTTCAGAGTTCAATTTAAACAATGTGGAGAATTTAAAGAATTTCATATTCACATTGGTTTCCTTATACCTTCATCCCAGCTTTGTTTTTCTAGTTCTTTTGAAAAATCTTTTATTTTGATTTCTGATAGATGTCATTTGTAGGCTTGTAGTTTAGGGAATGATTTGATGCCTGATTTTACTGTTGTTATTTGACAGAGATGGTCTGATAGTCCGAGATCTTTTACAGCTACATCACATTTATTTGTGGCCACGTCGTCAATTACTGATGCAGTCTTTTAAAGAGGAGCATATTTGCCTTTTTGTGCTCCTACAGCAACATTTTTCGGCCAATTCCCTTCTTTTCTCTGTTATAGTCCCTTCTTTTCTCTGTTATAGCAGCACATGCTGCTTGTATAAAACAAATTATATAGGTCACTAAAGTTTCGATGGTTTATTTATATGCTAACACATATTCGCCACCCATCCAACGAAAGTTCACTTTACACTACAGTAAATAAAAATGCACAACATTTTTAGGGTACACCTATGTGGTGTTTGATATGCAACTACAGAGAATTTGGTATGACAAAATAATTTTTTGTAAGGTGGTTACGCTACCAGGTGGCACCATCGAGTAATTTTCAAGTTAAGACAGCCTGTATGGTCTTGAAATGCCCTTTTTACAGGGACGGAACATCATACAGTTTTGTTGGTGAAAAAATGGCAAGTAAAAACATAGTTTGTTGAAAAATGGGGGAACTGGTCTCCATACATGAATCTATAAATTTATCAGGTTGATATGGAAACAGGAAAAAATCCCAGAAGAGTGGATCTTGGTTGCAATCTAACCAATACATAACAAAGGAGACAAGACTTGTTTGTACTACAGAGGAATTACCCTGCTGAAGGTAGCCTATAAGATTGTCTATAGTATTATGTACAACAGACTAGTTACAAATGCAGAAGAGATCCTTCGAGAATATCTGTGTGGAGTTTGGCCCAATAGGTCAACAACAGATTAGATATTTGAGCTGAAGTAAATGCATGAAAATGTGTAAGGGTACAATATTGTGCTTCATAACCTTTGTTTCGATTTCAAACAGGCTTTTGATAGTCTTACGGCAGAAATGCTGACTGATTTTCCACTGCTTGGTATACCACCTAAGTAAGTTTCACTTATTCAAGCAACATTGGATGATTCCAATGCTGCAGTGTGAGTGAATGGAGAATTCAGTAAATGGTTTAGCATTGGTAAAGGAGTCATACAAGGTAATGCTGTCTCTTCGATGCTTTTTAATTTGAATTTTTAAGCAGCCATTCAAAAGCTTCCGATATCTGGTTGCTTAATTACAAAGTCAACCTTGATATATGCAAATCCTGATGATGTAGCAATTGTTAGTAGAAGAAGAGTTTCCACTAGAAACAATAATATGTGAGCTGAAAGAAGCCATGAATTTAACCAGGAAGAAAAACATAACTTGGATAATTAGAAATTGTTGGCCTCTGAGTTATTAAATAGACAGCTGAAACTGCAAATGTAAAAGTTAATGATCAGGCCAGTTGTAGCCCACAGATGTGAAACATGTACATTAAAGAGTACTGATGAGCAGCAGCTCATGATATTTGAACCCCGGGGTCTGCACAAGATCTGTATGGCATTTCAGGATGACAATGGTTCCTAGCGATATAGAAAGAAGATTGAGCTGGATTTCATCATACTAGGAGCTGACATTGTAAGAATAATAAAAAGTAGGAGAATAGACTGTCTTGGACATGTTCTTCAGATGGAAACTGGAAGAACAACTAAGAAGGTTTTTGAATGGAGGTTAGCTGGAAGAAGACAGAGAGGGAGGCCACAAAAATGGCGGATAGATTACATGAAAGAAGATACAAAATCTCTCAGAGTCAGAGGATGGCGAGAATTGTGTTGAAGAGAGCAGAATGGAGGAAACAGGTTTAATTGAAGAGACTAAGACCTACACAGGGCTGTAATGCCATGAGGAGTAGTAGAAGAAGAGAAACACAGTTTCTTGACCTCAAAACTTTTGCAATAACCCCAGATCACTTGCCATGTGTTCACTATATCAGTAAAACTACGTATGTTCCTCAGACCACATATTACATGCATACTTTTGGCATAAATACAATAACTTTTAACCTCTGGATCTCAGTAATGGATAATGATTTGGAAAAGGGTTTCAAGGTTCCTGAGAACATAATTATAACTATATATGGTAAAAATTTTGATGATATGCCATGAATAGAAATGATAGAAGTGGCCATCCCCACAACTGGCACTTTTGGTATCTAAAAATCATGGTTTTTTTTTGGGGGGGGGGGGGTTTACTCAGGAACAACCCATGAACAAATGGTGCTTTTGTAAGCTACCTAAGGCTCACCCTAGACCACATGTACTGTAAAAGAACCAGCTAATTTCCTCGATTTTTCTGGGCTGGAGGAAGTGTGTAATGTTTAAATTTTGATCCTTTACTGTAGCATAGCTACAGTATGCCCGTTCTTCTGATATACATACAAATAGTTGCACAATATATATACAAATAGCTGCTAGACCTAGGGCTATCCAAAACACTTGACCACTTATATCTATAATCAACGGAACTTGTGATATATCTGCCTGAAAATTCACCTTTTTGTGCATGGCTTTTTGGAACAGATTGGTACCATACACTTTTGTGCATCAACTGATAAGGAGAAGAACAGCATCAGATGTTGAGTGATCACCATGAACGACACAGGAATGCCACATACTTGTATATTATCAGCATCCGTCAGAATTTGGAAGACATCTCATTGTGGGCCTCCATTTGACTGGCTGGATGAACTGTTCCAGAGGTAAAATAGTCCCTCATTTGAATCTCCTGGTGAGGAATACTCAGGGGGACTTCGTTATAAGCAGAAAGAAAACTGGCATTCTACAGATCAGAGCATAAAATGTTAGATCCCTTAATCAGGCAGGTCAGTTAGTAAATTTAAAAAGGGAAATAGATCAGTTAAAAGTTAGATATAGTAGGAATTAGTGAAGTTCTGTGGCACAAGGAACAAGACTTCTGGTGAGGTGAATAGAGGATTATAAATACAAAATTAAATAGGGGCTGGAGTAGGTTTAACAATGAATAAAAAATAGGAATGTGGGTAAGCTATTACAATCAGCATAATGAATGCATTATTGTGGCCAAGATAGACATGAAGCCCGTGCCTACCACAGTAGTACAAGTTTATATGCCAACTAGCTCTGCAGACGATGAAGTTATTGATGATATGTATGATGAGATAAAAGATATTATTCAGATAGTGAAGGGAGATGAAAATATAATAGTCATGGGTGACTGGAATTCGATAGTAGGAAGAGGAAGAGAAGGAAAAGTAGTAGGTGAATACGGAATGGGAGTAAGAAATGAAAGAGGAAGCCGCCTGGTAGAATTTTGCACAGAACGTAACTTAATCACAGCTAACACTTGGTTCAAGAATCATGAAAGAAGGTTATATACATGGAAGAAGCCTGGAGATACTGACAGGCTTCAGACAGATCATATAATGGTAAGACAGAGATTCAGGAATCAGATTTTAAATTGTAAGACTTTTCCAGGGGCAGATGTGGACTCTGACCACGATCTATTGGTTATGAACTGTAGATTAAAACTAAAGAAACTGCAAAAAGGTGGGAATTTGAGGAGATGGGACCTGGATAAACTGAAAGAACCAGTGGTTGTAGAGAGCTTCAGGGAGACCATAGGCAACAATTGACAAGAATGGGGGAAAGAAATACAGAAGAAGAAGAATGAGTAACGTTTTAGGGATGAAATAGTGAAGACAGCAGAGGATCATGTATGTAAAAAGATGAGGGCTAGTAGGACTCCTTGGGTAACAGAAGAAATACTAAATTTAATTCATGAAAGGAGAAAATATAAAAGTGTAGTAAATGAAGCAGGCAAAAAGGAATACAAACGTCTCAAAAATGAGATCGACAGGAAGTGCAAAACGGTTCAGCAGGGAATGCTAGAGGACAAATGTAAGGATGTAGAGGTATATCTCACTAGGGGTAAGATAGAAACTGGCTACAGGAAAATTAAGGAGAACTTTGGAGAAAAGAGAACCACTTGTATGAAAATCAAGAGCACCAATGTAAACCCAGTTCTAAGCAAAGAAGGGAAAGCAGAAAGGTAGACAGAGAATATAGAGGTTCTATACAAGGGCGATGTACTTGAGAACAATATTATAGAAATGGAAGAGGATGTAGATGAAGATGAAATGTGAGATATGATACTGTGTGAAGAGTTCGAGAGAGCACCGAAAGACCTAAGTCGAAACAAGGCACCGGGAGTAGACAACACTCCATTAGAACTACTGACAGCCTTAGGAGAGCCAGCCGTGCCAAAGTCAACCATCTGGTGAAACTCTACCATCTGGTGAGCAAGGTGTATGTAACAGGAGTTGTACCCTCAGACTTCAAAAAGAATATAATAATTCCAATCCCAAAGAAAGAAGGTGTTGCCAGATGTGAAAATTACCGAACTATCAGTTTAATAAGTCATGGCTGCATAATATTAAAATGAATTCCATGAATTCTTTACAGCCAAATGGAAAAACTGGTAGAAGCTGACCTTGGGGAAGATAGAAATACTGGAATATGTGAGGCAATACTGACCATACGACTTATCTTAGAAGATAGATTAAGGAAAGGCAAACCTACGTTTCTAGCATTTGTAGACTTAGAGAAAGCTTTTGACAATGTTGACTGGGATACTCTCTTTCAAATTCTGAATATGGAAGAGGTAAAATACAGGGAGAAAAAGGCTATTTACAATTTGTACAGAAACCAGATGGCAGTTATAAGAGTCAAGGGGCATGAAAGGGAAGCAGTGGTTGGGAAGGGAGTGAGACAGGGTTGTACCCTATCCCCAATGTTATTCAATCTGTATATTGATCAAGCAGTAAAGGAAACAAAAGAAAAATTTGGAGTAGCGATTAAAATCCATGGAGAAGAAATAAGAACTTTGAGGTTCCCCGACGACATTGTAATTGCATCAGAGATAGCAAAGGACTTGGAAGAGCAGTTGAATGGAATGGACAGTGTCTTGAAAGGAGGATATGAGATGAGCAACAACAAAAGCAAAATGAGGATAATGGGATGTAGTCGAATTAAGTTGGGTGATGCTGAGGGAATTAGATTAGGAAACGAGACACTTAAAGTAGTAGATGAGTTTTGCTATTTGGGTAGCAAAATAACTGATGTTAGTTGAAGTAGAGAGGATATAAAATGTAGACTGGCAATGGCAAGGAAAGTGTTTTTGAAGAAGAGAAATTTGTTAACATTGAGAATTGGGTATGGACTTAAATGTCAAGCAGTCGTTTCTGAAAATATTTGTGTGGAGTGTAGCCATGTATGGAAGTGAAACTTGGACGATAAGTAATTTCAACAAGAGAAGAATAGAAGATTTTGAAATATGGTGCTACAGAAGAAGCTGAAGATCATATTGGTAGATCATGTAACTAATGGGGAGGTACAGAACAGAATTGAGAGAAGAGGAACTTGTGGCACAACCTGAATAGAAGCTGCGATTGGTAGGACATGTTATGAGGCATAAAGGGATCATCAATTTTGTATTGGAGAGAAGCACTGAGGGTAAAAATAATAGAGGAAGACTAAGGCATGAATACACTGAGGTGGATGCTGGGGTGAGATACACCAAACAACACCTTATAATCAGAAGTTCATTTATTTCACCTCTTTACACAAGTAAGGCTTGCAAAGAACTGGCCGGCGGAACTACACAGGGATAATGTTTTGCTTGGTTCAAAGATGATGCTCAGATCGATACTGGTGTTGACTTCATTGGCGCCACATAGCCTCCCCCCCCCCCCCCCCCTCTCCTCCTCCTGCAGTACGGAGTACTCCTGAGAGGCCGGGAGGGAGGGGGGGGGAGTGACTATGGTATGGCGTCGGCAGGGATGGCCTGCTGGAGCCAGAGCACTGTCAGCTTGACAGCATCGTTGGGGAGCTGTACGTGTAGATGTCATGAAGGAAGGTCTGGCCACTGAACCTCGAAGTCGTTGAAGCGCACCGGGCATCCTACTAGACATGCTGGTCGTGCGGCAACAAGTAGTCCGGCAGTTTGTGGGAGGAATGGAGTGACAATGATGATGTCTCCGGTGGGCTTGGTGAACACATGAAGCATGTCCAGGTCAACGTCAGGTGAGAGGGGAACACATTTCACCAGGTGTCAGGGAATGGTGGAGGTTGTGTCATGAGCACCGGATGAAGGGAAACACACAAAAAACTGTGTGTCATCACTTAGTATTATAGAGATGTCGTGGATTATGTCCGGGGGGACAGGCACAAACACTCGAGCGAGGGCACGTTCAAGATGGGGGGCCATGAGAAACTTTGACAGGGTGAGGCAGGCGACAGGGGAGAGGTCGAAGGGACCGGAGAAGGGCCCAGTGGCCAGGGCGTGATCATAGGTAAGCTCAACGTGGGGAGCATGTGATCAGTCCACAGAGTGCGTGAGACCAGAGTAGGGGGCGGGGGCGGAGAAGAGCTCGATGATTGGAGCTGGAAGTCACTCGACTGAGTGAGTAACTCCAACGTGGAGGGAGTGGTCGAAGCATCATAAGCCATGACAGTGATTGGCGTAGTCGTGGCCTGAAGGGGGTAGAAGTGGGCTGGACATAGCAGGCTTAAGTCTGTTGAGAGAGACTGTAACAGATGAATCTTTTATCTGAATGTCACAGGTGTTGGCTGAGTACCAGAGAACTCTGTACAGGCCAGTATATGGGGGTTGGAGGGGAGCACGGGCAGTGTCATCTCGGAGCATGATGTACTCGCAATTGTTCAGAGATTTCGGGACGTGAACCTTAGGGCAGGAATGGCTGGCGGGTAGAGGGATTTGGAGGTTGATGAAGTGGCATCTGATGCGGTCCACAAAGGAAGGTAAGTCAGACTAAGGGAGAGAAGTGGAAGGGCTCACAAGTTCACCAGGGAGAACAATGTTCTGGCCATATAAGAACTCGGCTATTGTGCCTTTGAGGTCTTCCTTATAAATCGTATGAATGCCGAGTAGCTCAAGGGGAAGGGCCTCCATCCAAAGAGAATTGTGGCATCGAAGAGCCACCTTGAAAGTGCGGTTCCAGCACTCAACTAGCCCATTACTTTGCGGGTGATATGCTGTGGTACAGAAGTGCCGGATGCCGCAAATGTTACAAGTCTCGTTGAACTGGGCCGACTCAAATTGTCTGCCCTGGTCAGTTGTGATGATAGCTGGACATCCGAAACGTGATACCCATGACTTGACGAAAGCTTGAGCAACAGTTTCTGCCATGATATTGGGGAGGGGGACAGCCTCGACCCAGTGAGTTGATTGGTCAATAGACGGGGGTAACATAACTAAATCCATTAGAGGGGGGGAGAGGCCCAACAATGTCAATGTGAATCTGCTGGAAACGCCCAGGAGGGATCGAGAAGACACCAAGGGCGGGGGGGGGGGGGGGGGGGGGGGGGGTGAAGTGTGCACTTTGCAGTGTTGGCACACAACGCAGGAGTATTCCCATTGCTGGCAGTCCTTGTTGACATTTCTCCACACAAAGCACTCCACTATGAGGCGGAGCACAATGACAGAGAACGTGGTTGCAACTGCGAGGGAACTGGTAAAGTCGGCAATGTTCGATATGGGATAGGTGTCCATGATTGTTCATGCGTTTAGTCGATGGTAGTCTCCGCACATGTGCCAGGACCCGTCCTTCTTGGGTGTCATATGAAAAGGCGTAGACCAGCTGCTGGCAGAGGGTTTGATGACGCTGGAGCTTAGAAGTTCAGAAATCTGCTTTTTAAGGTCAGAGAGGCACTCAGGACAATGTTGACGTGGTTTACTGGAGATCGGAAGGGCCTGGCATGAGGCGAAGCTTGTGAACCGTGCCATTGGTGATGACGGAAATGTTGCTGGCGGCACAGGAGGCGATTTGTTTACAGTGTGAGGCGGGCGGGGCAGGCGAGGCGAGGTCATGGTGTTCGGAGCCACTCGGCGGATCCGACAGGAGCCAAGGCGGCAAAGTGTCCCAGGAGCCAACGTGACAAAATGGCTGCCGGCCCAAAGCAGTGGCACCATGGTCGGGTGAGCTCGGTAGAGCTCGTGAAGTGTTAGTGAGTCCATTGTCCGAGGGCGTGGCTTGTGGCAGCACAGTCGCGGGCAAAGCGCTAGGCACGAGTACACTGTTTGTGTTGTCAGTGGTGGTCACACGGCGGCGCGTAGGAGTTGAAGTCGCATAGTTTGAGGTGCTGCCTGCGAGGGGAGGTGTAGGAGCTGTCTGTACGGGAACACGACATGCTCATCGCGCATGTGCACTCGTGTCCGGTCAAGTGTCAAATGCTGCCATGTTATGGGGGTGTGGTCTTGTGGAACTGTCTGTACATTTTATGGTAGACTTGATAGCACAGTTGCGAGGGGTAGTGGGAGGTAAGGTAAGCACACAGAGGCTCGATTGCGGGGACTACAAGCAGATTCTGCACACTTACTGACCTTGCTTTGTCCTTGCTGCAGTGTCTGTAATTCCTTTGCTGCATTGGATAGCTGGAGCTGAGTGTCGTGGAGCAGGAGGGAGAGCTCGAAGTTTTCCTTGCATAGGCGAGCGACATTTTCAAGCTCGACAAGGCACTTGTGCATTGTTTCTTGTAACATCATCGACAGAGCCGAGCATGTACAGATGAGATGAGCCTGGACCGATGTGTCACGGGGGGGTTTGCTCAACGGAGCACAGGGGAAGTGAGTTTTGGATGGGTGTTTCACACTAGGTCTGGTGAATGTTTGTGGTGTCACAAGAAGTTAATGCCTAGTATAGGTTCCTCAATATTGCACACTAAAAAAGTCCACTCGAGTTTGCAGTTTGTGGAGATTGAGACGACGTGGGAGGTAGAACCCGAGCATAGTAGTTTAGTAGAATTCACAGCTTGCAGTGAAGTATGATGAGGGCGGATGTTCAATGACACTAAGGACGTAGGCAAGAGCGAGACATTGGTGCCTGTGGCCACTAGGAAAAAGTATCCCGACGAAATGTCTTTAATATAAAGTCGCCCATAATTATTCGATTGTTCCCGGACAGAATGGAGCACTGTGGGGTGCCTGTCATGTTGTGCACGGGAGGCAGCACCTGGACCTACCTGCGATTTGCGTTTGGGAAGCAGCAGGGTGGCCTGCAGTTCTGTGCCGCCTCACCAAACCATGTGTGGAAGTAACAGTATGGGTAGTGCGGCTGCATTTCCAGCAGAAAGTTTGTTGCCAGAGGCGGTGGCTGAGGTTCGGTGGCCACAGTCGGTTCAGTTGCAGGAGGGGGCGTGACCTAGGGTGGAGCTGGTGATGTCCCAGCTGTTTGTATACTGCATCCTGGAGCGAGCGGAACAGTCGGTACAGTGCGGCCCCGGCTGCGTCCAGCCGTGGGGCGAGGAGCCTGATCCTGAGACTTGCCAGGTAGGCAGTGGCCTGCGAAATAGAGCAGTGATGCATCATGTAGTTTCTCAGCAATTGTCATTCATTGCTCGACAGGTTTGGGAGACCACTGAGCCAAAGCAAAGCGGATGTGGGGAGGTAGTTTATCTGTCCAGATGGCGAGGCGAGCTGTCGTAGAGAGTAGATCATCGCTGACTAGGGCCCGTAGCTGTCTCCAAAGTTGTGAAGGTTTGTTGTTGCCTAGCTGCTCGATGTGGAGCACTTGCCGTATTGCTGTCTCAGTTCTGTGCGCAAGCCAATGTAGAACTGTCTTTTTGGCTAGAGTGTACCGGGTAGCTGAGTCCCGGGTGTCGACCATGTCAGCAATCAAGTCCTCTTGGTCATGCAGATGGGTGATAAGGCACAGAAACCTGGTTGATTTTGTCGAGTTTGAAATGATTGAACACTTCGTCCACAATTTTGAAGCAGGTTGTTGCCCTGTCGGGATTAAATGGCGGCAGTGTCGGTAAGCATTGTAGAATGTTCGGAAGAATAGGGTGAGCTGAATTCGTTGGGGCACTGCCTGAAACGAGTTGTTGTTGCTGCAGTATTCCAGGAGAGTGTGTCTCCAGGGTATGTGGCAACGATGGCTGGTCGGGTGGCAGCATGAAGGTGACGCGTTGTGGTTGAGAGCAATCTGTCAAGACGCGGAAGGCTGCCGCGGGTGAGACACCGTAATTTGTCAATTGCGGTTGCGGAAGTTCGGCACATTGCGGGTGTGTTCGGATTGACATGTCACGGAAGACCGATGCAGATGAGGCACCAGGATGTGCTGAGAATGGGAGCGGAAGCTCGACTGGAGCTGGCACGGGGGCGACAGGTGAGAAAAAGTTCAAAGTTTGAAAACGCATGCCAGTCTACAGAAAACTTGACATGTGATCAGAGTCGCAGCCACCTGTGTTGCAGGGAGGCTGCAGAGGTGTGCGCTGTCCAGAAGCACATTGAGGAAAATGATGTCGAATGTTGGGTGGAATGTGTGAATGTTCACTGCTCATAGTCACTTCACTCAAAACAGTGTGCGGATAAGGTGAATGTCGTGGCACAAAACACTGAGGCATAGCAGTAGGACAGAGATGGGGGTCAGGCACAGATAGCAAGCCATTGTTCCTGTTGCAGGCCAAGGTATTGAAGCAGAAAGGCATGTGCTGATGCTGAACCGAGGCAGATGCTGGCATGGTTGGATGCTGAGGAGGTTAACCTGTGAACAAAGCATTTCCGGCCATGTGGCAGGAATCCGTGTGGTACTGCACAGATTGCGGCATCGCAAACCATTGTCCTGGTGGTGGTAGGTTATCCAACGAAGCATTTGCAGAAATCGGCATTGATCCCACACTGCACGGAGATCCGCAAGAGGTAACTGCACTGTCGATGAGGGAGGGCACATGTGGCAGGAACAAAGGTGTCTGACAGCTGGAGTCATGCTCCCTCCTAACCTCACTTATTGTTGCAGGCATCAAAACGACCAGCGAAATCGGCATAGTCGATGAGTGAGAGGCATCGTGTTGCAGTCCTGGTGGGTGTACATCGCCCGCAACATGATGCATGTCGATCACAAAATCTGGCGTTAGGCGTTGGGCCGAAGCCATTGTTTATAATCAGGAGTTCATTTATGAGTTCATTTATTCACCTCTTTACATAAGTAAGGCTCGAAAATAACTGGCCGGCGAAACTACATAAAGATAATGTTTTCCTTGGTTCAAAGATAATGCTCATATCGATACTGGTGTCGACCTCATCGGCACCACAACACTAAACAGATTCAGAGGGATGTAGGTTGCAGTATTTTCTTGTAGATGAAGAAGCTTACACAGGATATAGTAGCATGGAGAGCTGCATCAAACCAGTCTCTGGACTGAAGACCACAACAACAACATGAACTGTGAAATATTCAGATTTGTTAGGCATTTTGAATGTGGCAGTAGTCCAGTGTTGGACTGCATGGGAACATGAGGGAAGGCATATCCATCCTCTAGGCTTCAGTCAACCATATCTGACCACCACCACAGAAGCCATCAGCTCATCATAACCCCTTCACATACATGTCTGCCATCCAAGAACAAGTACTGGACTCCCTGCAACATTCTGTGTCATCTCACTCCAATGGTAAGAGACTAGCAGCAGCCTGAATGGAGACTGACCGTCTCACATTTAGATTGCACGACAACAAAAACAGCTGTTTTGTAATGGTGCCATGCGTGGAAACCATGGAATGCCAATGAAGGCGTTGTATTGCATTCAGCTACAAGTCACGGTGCTGACCATTGTTAGTGAGAATGGTAGCAGGCTGGTGAGACACACCATTTTTCCAGTATTTTGGGGAAGCACAGCAGTGTTACCTTCTGGCATCATAGTTTGGGGAGCCATCAGTACAACTTCAGGTCAAGGCTGGTAGTGACTGAGGTAACTCTGATGACACAATGGTATACAACACACATGTCGCATTCTCATGTGTTACCTCTCATGTGAATGTATAGTGGTGACATCTTTCAACAGGACACATGTCTCTGTGAACTGTTTGTCTGATATAGAGGTATTCACATGGCCAACAAGATACCAGATCTGTCCCCAATAGAACATGTGCAGGATTAGCTTGGACACAAGTTCCATCCCAGTGCCAGTATCCAGCATAGCAAGAACAGTTACAATAGGTGTAGAACAGCTTCCAAAAATGCATGCATTGGGCCAGAGGATGTGCGACATGATACTGATAAGTGAGCTTATACTGCCAAATTCTTTGTAAATTTGACTCAAGTTTGTAATCACTGAAATAATGTCACACACAGCCTCAACCTTTGAAGTTTCATTTTGTTTCCTCCTCCCTCTCTGCATGCTTCCTTTCTTTTGTCAGACAATGTAGGTAAAGAAACAATATTGCCAAGTCTCAGTAGGAAACTTCAAATATTTACCTCTGGAGAGGAACATGTAGCAGAGCTGTGGTCCAAGTTTAAAGGAATAGTTGATCATGCACCTTATACATATGTATATAGCAGAACATAACATGAAGATAACTGTTCATGATGGGAGACTTTCTGGTAGATTAAATTGTGTCCCAGACTGAAACTCAAACTCAGAAACTTTGCCTTTTGTGGGCAAGAGCTCTACCAACTGCACTACCCAAACATAACTCATGGCCCACCCTTACAGGTTTATTTCAGCTAGTATCTCATCTCCTACCTTTCAAACATCACAGAAGCTATCTTGTGCACTCACACATGAATCTAGCTAAATGCAGACTTTCACTGCAGACTTTCACTCATTGATAGAATACTAAGGAAGTGCAAGCAATCTGCAAAGGAGAGTGCATACAAAACAATACTGTGACCCATCATACAAGACTGAACAAGTGTGTGAGACTTGTACTAAACAGTTCTAAGAAGTGATGTTGAAGGACAGCATGAATGGTCACAGTTTTGATTCATCCATGGGTGAGTTCCATACAGATACTGAAGTAACTCGACTGCAGGTGCTTGTAGACAGATGCAAACCATCCTTAGAAAGCTTACTTACAGTTTCAGTTTGATAAAGCCACAGACAAAATCACAGTTTAGGGTGTCTTGATGCTTGGTTCCTATTTGAGCTAAGAACATGGGCTGAAAAGTGTTTGGTTTAGTCTGGACCGGTGGCTATTTGTATAGCCATTCAAACACCTGTATTATTATAACTATCTTCCACTATATTAAGCAAGGCTTGAATGATAAACTGGAGCTAGCACCCAGAAAATTGTGCAAATCGAGTAATTCTTTTTGTAAAAGATGTAAAACAGGCTGAAATTAATGGTCAGATAAAGGTACCATTTGTATGTTCATCATTCAGATCTTACATGCAAACACAATGAAAAACATACATTTTTCTGGAGGTTTTTGAAGGGCACCACTTCTGTAATTGAATCTTGTACGATATATACACAGGGTGGTCAGCAAATGTGTGAAATGCTTGTAGGGGTGTTACAGGGCAGGTTGTACTGAGACATAAATGTTAAGAAATAAATTCAATACATTGCTCTGTTTCTGAGTTATTTAGCATAGAATTTAGCCAATTGGGGCGTTGCACGCTCACATCCAAGCGGCCTGCCAGGGGCAGTGTTGCCCAACAAGTGTTTCGACTTGTTAGCTGAAACTTGAATTTACACGCGCAATGATCTGATTGGTTAACTTCAATGCTAAATAACCCTGAAACGGTGCAACATATCGTGTTTTTTTTTTTTTTTTTTTTTTTTTTTTTTACAGCCAGCCCTGCAACATCCTTACAAGTTTCTGACCACGACGGAAACATTCCACGTGGGAAAAATATAAAAATATATTTAAAAACAAAGATTCTGTAACTTACCAAACGAAAGCGTTGCCATGTTATAGAAACAATAACAAACACAAACACACACACACACACAGACACACAAATTTCAGGCTTTCGCAACCCACCGTTGCTTCATCAGGAAAGAGGGAAGGAGAGGGAAAGACAAAAGGATGTGGGTTTTAAGGGAGAGGGTAATGAGTCATTCCAATCCCGGGAGTGGAAAGACTTATCTTGGGGAGGGGGGGGGGGGGGGGGGGGGGGTGAAAGGGACAGGTATACACTCGCACACACACACATATCCATCCTCAAATGACAGACGCAAGCAGACAATTTGTGTGTATGTTTGTGTTTGTTATTGTTTCTATCAATGTACCAATGCTTTCATTTGGTAAGTTACAGAATCTTCTATATATATAATACAGGGAAACATGCCATGTGGGAAAAATAAAGCTAAAAACTAAGATGAAAGCTACTTTAACTTACCAAACAAAAGTGTAGGTATGTTGATAGGGACAATAAACACACAAACATTCACACAAATTTCAAGGTTTCGCAGCCCAAGGTTGCTTCATCAGGAAAGAGTGAAGCAGAGGGAAAGACGAAAGGATGTGGGCTTTAAGGGAGAGGGTAAGGAGTCATTCCAATCCTGGGAGCAGAAAGTCTTACCTTAGGGGAAAAAGGACAGGCATACACTTACACACTCACACACACACACACACACACACACACACACACACACACACACACACACACACATATCCACCCACACATATACAGACACAGGCAGACATATGTAAATGGAAAGAGGTTGAACAGAGATGTCAGTTGAGGCCGATGTACAGAGGCAAAGATGTTGTTGAATGGCCGGTGAGGTATAAGTGGCGGCAACTAGAAATTAGCAGAGTTTGAGGCCTGGTGGGTAACGAGAAGAGAGAATATATTGAACGGCAAGTTCCCATCTCCAGAGTTCTGATAGGTTGGTGTCAGTGGGAAGTATCCAGATAACCCGGGCGTTGTATCACTGCACCAAGATGTGCTAGCCGTACACCAAGGCATGTTTAGCCACAGGGTGATCCTCATTACCAACAAACACTGTCTGCCTGTGTCGGTTCATGTGAATGGACAGTTTGTTGCTGGTCATTCCCACATACAGTAGAAGGCTTCACAGTGTAGGCATGTCAATTGGTAAATCATGTGAGTGCTTTCACATGTGGCTCTGCCTTTGATCGTGTACACCTTCCGTGTTACAGGACTGGAGTAGGTGGTGGTGGGAGGGTGCATGAGACAGGTCTTACACCGGGGGCGGTTACAAGGGTAGGAGCCAGAGGGTAGGGAAGGTGGTTTGGGGATTTCATAGGGATGAACTAAGAGGTTACGAAGGTTAGGTGGACGGCAGAAAGACACTCGGGGTGGAGTGGGGAGGACTTCGTGAAGGATGGATCTCATTTCGGGGCAGGATTTTAGGAAGTCGTATCCCTGCTGGAGAGCCACATTCAGAGTCTGATCCAGTCCCGGGAAGTATCCTGTCACAAGTGGGGCACTTTTGGGGTTCTTCTGTGAGAGGTTCTGGGTTTGAGGGGATGAGGAAGTGGCTCTGGTTATCTACTTCTGTACCAGGTCGGGAGGGTAGTTGCGGGATGCAAAAGCTGTTTTCAGGTTGTTGGTGTATGGGTTCAGGGATTAAGGACTGGAGCAGATTCGTTTGCCACGAAGGCCTAGGCTGTAGGGAAGGGACCGTTTGGTATGGAATGGGTGGCAGCTGTCATAATGGAGGTACTGTTGCTTGTTGGTGGGTTTGATGTGGACAGATGTGTGAAGCTGGCCATTGGACAGATAGAGGTCAATGTCGAGGAAAGTGGTATGGGATTTGGAGTAGGACCAGGTGAATCTGATGGAACCAAAGGAGTTGAGGTTGGAGAGGAAACTCTGGAGTTGTTCTTCACTGTGAGTCCAGATCATGAAGATGTCATCAATAAATCTGTACCAAACTTTGAGTTGGCAGACTTTCCCTCTCCTTCCTTCTTTCCTGATGAAGCAACCTTGGGTTGCGAAAGCTTGAAACTTTTATGTGTGTTTATTGTCTCTATCAACATACCAATGCTTTCTTTTCGTAAGTTAGAACATCTTTGTTTTTAGATATATTTTTCCCACGTGGAATGTTTCCCTCTATTACATTCATATCATTAATTTGAACCCAACAATTACGTTTGTTATTGTCACTGTTGCATTTCGAAATCTTTTCTGTCATCTTACTTTCTCTTTTTGTTTGTGCAAGTACAGGGTGTTTCAAAAATGACCGGTATATTTGAAACGGCAATACAAACTAAACGAGCAGTGATATAAATACACAGTTTGTTGCAATATGCTTGGGACAACAGTACATTTTCAGACAGACAAACTTTCGAAATTACAGTAGTTACAATTGTCAACAACAGATGGCGCTGCAGTCTGGGAAACTCTATAGTACGATCTTTTCCATATATCCACCATGCGTAGCAATAATATGGCGTAGTCTCTGAATGAAATTACCCGAAACCTTTGACAAAGTGTCTGGCGGAATGGCTTCACAAGCAGATGAGATGTACTGCTTCAGCTGTTCAATTGTTTCTGGATTCTGGCGGTACACCTGGTCTTTCAAGTGTCCCCACAGAAAGAAGTCACAGGGGTTCATGTCTGTCGAATAGGGAGGCCAATCCACGCCGCCTCCTGTATGTTTCAGATAGCCCAAAGCAATCACACGATCATCGAAATATTCATTCAGGAAATTAAAGACGTCGGCCGTGCGATGTGGCCGGGCACCATCTTGCATAAACCATGAGGAGTTTGCAGTGTCATCTAAGGCAATTTGTACCGCCACAAATTCACGAAGAATGTCCAGATAGCGTCATGCAGTAATCGTTTCGGATCTGAAAAATGGGCCAATGATTCCTTTGGAAGATATGGCGGCCCAGACCAGTACTTTTTGAGGATGCAGGGACGATGGGACTGCAACATGGGGCTTTTCGGTTCCCCATATGCGCCAGTTCTGTTTATTGACGAAGCCGTCCAGGTAAAAATAAGCTTCGTCGGTAAACCAAATGCTGCCCACATGCATATCGCCGTCATCAATCCTGTGCACTATATCGTTAGCGAATGTCTCTTGTGCAGCAATGGTAGCGGCGCTGAGGGGTTGCCGCGTTTGAATTTTGTATGGATAGAGGTGTAAACTCTGGCGCATGAGACGATACGTGGACGTTGGTGTCATTTGGACCGCAGCTCCAACACGGCGAATGGAAACCCGAGGCCGCTGTTGGATCACCTGCTGCACTAGCTGCGCGTTGCCCTCTGTGGTTGCTGTACGCGGTCGCCCTACCTTTCCAGCACGTTCATCCATCACATTCCCAGTCCGTTGAAATTTTTCAAACAGATCCTTTATTGTATCGCTTTTCGGTCCTTTGGTTACATTAAACCTCCGTTGAAAACTTCGTCTTGTTGCAACAACACTGTGTTCTAGGCGGTGGAATTCCAACACCAGAAAAATCCTCTGTTCTAAAGAATAAACCATGTTGTCCACAGCACACTTGCACGTTGTGAACAGCACACGCTTACAGCAGAAAGACGACGTACAGAATGGCGCACCCACAGACTGCGTTGTCTTCTATATCTTTCACATCACTTGCAGCGCCATCTGTTGTTGAAAATTGTAACTACTGTAATTTCGAAAGTTTGTTCGCCTGAAAATGTACTGTTGTCCCAAGCATATTGCAACAAACGGTCTATTTCTATCGCTATTCTTTTAGTTTTTATTGCCGTTTCAAATATACCGGTCATTTTTTAAACACCCTGTAGTTTCACTTTGTATTTACCTTCCCCTTTTTACCGTAATCTACCATACAATTTTATCCTGCCTATATATACTCAATAATACGTAACTTGCTTTCAAACCATAACTGAAAAAAAAAAATTCCGCTTTCAACACTACCGCTGCTACAAAATCCACCGTTCCCAGTTCACCAACAGTTCCTTTCACCTATTAAACAACCACTTCGGCTAGTTCTATCAACTTTTGCTTTATTTCCATTTCTGTTTTTCCCACATCAACGATCATTTTTTAACCGCTTCTTCTCACAGATTTTAACGTAATTATTTCTTCGTCAGACAATTGTTAGCCTCATTTTCATAATCTGGCACCACAGAACCACTCCTTTTAATACATTTACACGCAGTTTTTTGGAATTTTCCTGAATTTCTCCACCCTTTAACGTGTTTTGGAGGCAACACCACCACCTAACCTTTGTGAACATCGTTGTTTACCAACCTAAATTCACCACAGGATCAACATAGCTCAGCTTTAACCAACATGTTTTGGACTTTTTTCACACCAGATCTCCAGTTGCTTTCTAGTTCACCTTTATCTCTCCCCATATATTTATATTTTTATTTTCATTTCAGCCTCATGTTACACTTTCCACCTTCTAATACCATGTCACCCTCACAACATCCCCACAATGGCCCCATTAAGCTTTATTTACATTCCCTCTGCAAACATGCCTTCACCCTAGCCAGATTACGCTCCCATATTTTATTTACTCAGGCTTGTCTTACATTTGGCAGTATCCCCAAAGGCCTCACACTTAAAGTTCCCATCTCTGGCTGTAACCCTTCTTTCCATCAGCCCCCATACCACTTCCAAACTGAACAATCAATCCATAGCCCTCACCTGTCTAATCCTTCACCTACACATCAACTCAGCCAATTAACACACCCATCAACTCCTATCCCTAATAAAAGTCCTCAATCTTTCCTCTCCCACATCTAAACTGGCTGGTTCAGAGCATCCTCCCACAGGCCAACTGCAAATTAGAACAGCAAGCCACCCTTCACCTAAAAAAACTATCCAATCTCCTGGTTTCCCACCTCCGTAAAGGCAACCCACTCACCCTCCACAACCTTTCCAACAAACCTCAACCTCCTCTCATTGCACACAGACCCAGTCTCTCCCATCTACTCAATCTCCCACTTCCAGCCTCACTCCCCCCAACACCTCAAATTTCTAGTCAACACAATCTGGAACCACAACACTCCAATTCAGTAGTTAACCTTTCCTCCAAACCTCTCTCCCAATCCGAGACCTTTGTCCTATCCAAAGGCCTCACCTTCAGCCCCACTCCCAGATTCAACCAAACTGCCGTTGTCAAAGATTTACTGTCCTACACTCGTAGTCTCTGCTGGAAATATCACTTTGCCACAAAGAAAAATAATCCTGATCCCACTCCTAATAATCCAACTCCCCAAGACATTATCCAAATTGAACCCTGCCTGGAACAGTTCCGTCCTCCATCACAGCGGGACCAACCTCCTCTTCCTCAAAATCACCCTCTCCAAACCTTCCAGGAATTTCTCACTTCCAGCCTTGCCTCTCAATCTTTCTTGAAAAACCTTAATCCCACTCCCAACATCACCACACCCAAAGCCCAGGCTATCCGTGATCTGAAAGCTGACCGATCTATCATCATTCTTCCGGCTGACAAGGGTTCCAAGACTGTAGTACTTGATCATCGGGAGTATGTGGCTGAGGGACTGCGTCAGCTTTCAGACAACTCTACATACAAAGTTTGCCAAGGTAATCCCATTCCTGATGTCCAGGCGGAGCTTCAAGGAATCCTCAGAACCTTAGGCCCCCTACAAAACCTTTCACCTGACTCCATCAAACTCCTGACCCCACCGACACCTCGCACTCCTGCCTTCTACCTACTTCCTAAAGTAGGCCGCCCCATTGTAGCTGGATACCAAGCCCCCACAGAACGTATCTCTGCCTACGTAGATCAACACCTTCAACCCATTACATGCAGTCTCCCATCCTTCATCAAAGACACCAACCACTTTCTCGAATGCCTGGAATCCTTACCCATTTGTTACCCCCAGAAACCATCCTTGTAACCATTGATGCCACATCCCTATACACAAATATCCCGCACGTTCAGGGCCTCGCTGCAATGGAGCACTTCCTTTCACGCCAATCACCTGCCACTCTACCTAAAACCTCTTTCCTTATCACCTTAGCCAGCTTCATCCTGACCCAAAACTTCTTCACTTTTGAAGGCCAGACACACCAACAATTAAAGGGAACAGCCATGGGTACCATGATGGCCCCCTCATATGCCAACCTATTTATGGGTCGCTAAGAGGAAGCCTTCTTGGTTACCCAAGCTTGCCAACCCAAAGTTTGGTACAGATTTATTGATGACATCTTCATGATCTGGACTCACAGTGAAGAACAACTCCAGAATTTCCTCTCCAACCTCAACTCCTTTGGTTCCATCAGATTCACTTGGTCCTACTCCAAATCCCATGCCACTTTCCTCAATGTTCTCCTCCATCTGTCCAATGGCTATCTTCACACATCTGCCCACATCAAACCCACCAACAAGCAACAGTACCTCCATTTTGACAGCTGCCACCCATTCCATATCAAACAGTCACTTTCCTACAGCTTAGGTCTTCATGGAAAACGAATCTGCTCCAGTCCTGAATCCCTGAACTATTACACCAATAACCTGAAAACAGCTTTTGCATCCCGCAACTACCCTCCCGACCTGGTACAGAAGCAAATAGCTAGAGCCACTTCCTCATCCCCTCAAACCCAGAACCTCCCACACAAGAACACCAAAAGTGCCCCACTTGTGATAGGATACTTTCTGGGACTGGATCAGACTCTGAATGTGGCTCTCCAGCAGGGATACGACTTCCTCAAATCCTGCCCTGAAATGAGATCCATCCTTCATGAAATCCTCCCCACTCCACCAAGAGTGTCTTTCCACTGTCCACCTAACCTTCATAACCTCTTGATTCATCCCTATGAAATCCCCGAACACCTTCCCTACCCTCTGACTCCTACCCTCGTAACCACCCCTGGTGTAGGTCCTGTACCATACACCCTCCCACCACCACCTTCTCCAGTCCCGTAACCCGGAAGGTGTACACGATCAAAGGCAGAGCCACATGTGAAAGCACCCACATGAATTACCAACTGACATGCCTACACTGTGAAGCCTTCTATGTGGGAATGACCAGCAACAAACTGTCCATTCGCATGAACGGACACAGGCAGACAGTGTTTGTTGGTAATGAGGAACGCCCTGTGGCTAAACATGCATTGGTGCATGGCCAGCACATATTGGCGAAGTGTTACACCGTCTGGGTTATCTGGATACGTCACACTGACACCAATATTGGTGCAGTGTTACACCGTCTGGGTTATCTAGATATGTCCCACTGACACCAACCTACCCGAAATCCGGAGATGGGAACTTGCCCTTCAATATATTCTCTCTTCCCGTTACCCACCAGGCCTCAAACTCCGCCAATTTCTAGTTGCTGCCGCTCGTACCTCACCTATCATTCAACAACATCTTTGCGTCTGTTCATCCTCCCTCAACTGACATCTCTTCCCAACCTCTTTGCATTTACATATGTCTGCCTGTGTCTGTATATGTGTGGATGGATGTGTGTGTGTGTGTGTGTGTGTGTGTGTGTGTGTGTGTGTCTGTCTGTGTGTGTGTGCAAATGTATACCTGTCCTTTTTTCCCCCTAAGATAAGTCTTTCCACTCCCGGGATTGGAATGACTCCTTACCCTCTCCCTTAAAACCCACATCCTTTTGTCTTTCCCTCTCCTTCTCTCTTTCCTGATGAAGCAACCTTGGGTTGCGAAAGCTTGAAATTTGTGTGTGTGTTTGCGTGTTTATTGTCTCTAACAACATACCAATGCTTTCGTTTGGTTAGTTACAGCATCTTTGTTTTTAGATATAGTCGTCATATGTTGTCAAGATATGATGGTTTAAAATAAAGCTAAACTGTAGCACATAAAATTTATTCTTACATGAACTAAATGTGCAGAAATGGTTTAAAGTGGTTCAAATAAATAAAAAATGCATTCTCATTGTAAAATTTGAAAACTCACTTTTAAAAACTTGGCTCCATTCAGATTTTAGGTGCAGGAGACACATTTTTGTGAGCTTTTTATGCACCCCACATTTATGTTTCAAACTTATGTGAATTGGCTCAAATTTTGTAAGAGGCTAGACAAATACATGTCATTAATGGTCATCCCGTTGTTTTGTGAAAGCTTTATCCATTGCCATGATACATTAAATATGGTTCAAAAGACAATAAAAAAACCTATCTTGGATCAGCTGTAACATGAGTCAAGGAAAAGTTACATTAGTCTAATCTCAAAATTATGGTAGACTGAAAGTTGGGAATCAGAATGAAAAATGCTCCTATGATAGCACAAAAAAGGTGAATATGTCCTGTACGGAGTTAGGGATGTAAGAAAAGTAAACTAGCTTATTGACTTATCTGGCAACTTCAGAGACATTTAAATTGGTATGTGTTGACATGTCCACACTTTGTTATGAAATAATCATATCTCCCCAGTGTAGTGAGCTCTCTTAGCTACAAGTTATTGACCGCCTGCATCTTCCAATTTATTGGCCAAAGTCCCTGATCTGTGCTCAAAATCCAGAAGATTCAGCACCCATAGTAAACACTATATAATATCATATGGGTAAAGAGCATACATGTAACAGCAAAAAAGTGGTTTCTGGGGGTATAAAATTTCTGGGGATGGATTTGTTAATGGTGAGATGACATTATGTGTCCTGTTACTTAAGATGATACATTATATTGTGTAATGTGGATACTGATACTAACAAGTAAAATAGTGTGAATATGTGGTGTGTCTAAAAAGTTCAATGAAGGGTGTTATATCTGAACGGCAACTTGGTGCATGCGTGCGGGCATGCATATGGGTCTACAGAGACAGAGAGAATTGACACATGACTTGCACTGCATATGACTGGCCATGTCAAAAGACTGCAACCAGTTGAATGTAGTCAGTGTATGAGGAAGTATCTTAGTGCAATGGAGCAACATGTAAACATCAAAGTCTGCTACAAACTGAAGACTGCAATGGAGACACATGAAATGTTGGTGCAGATGTACAGGAGGGAAGCTGTGAGCAGAAAATGAATTTATGAATGGTTTAAATGCTTCAATGAAGCAAAGGAAACAACTGAGGATGAGCCATGTTCAGGTCAGCCGTTGACAAGCAGAACCTCAGATATGAGAAAGTGCGACAAATGGTGGCACAGGATCAGTGATGGACTCTCAGCTTGATTGCAGAAGAATTGAGCATTAACATGGGCACAGTGCACACCATCATCCACAATGATTTGGGTAAGCAGAAGATCTGCTCCCAATTTGAGCTGCACAAGCTCATAGATGAGCAGAAAGCAAAATGGGTGAAAACTTCTGGTAATTTCATTTCCACATGTGGCCAGGATCCACTGCTTCTGAATGCCATTGTCATGGGAGATGAGACCTGGTACTACCAGTTCAATCTGGAATCAAAATGGCAATTGATGTCATGGCGTTCACCTTCTTCCCCACGAGCAAAGAAAAACTGTCTGGAAAAATCCAATTTGAAAAGACTGTTGATCACCTTCTTCAATGACAATGGCATCATCCACAAGGAATTTGTTCCCTCCCACAGGTCAAACCATTAATGCTGCATTTTACCATATTGTTTTGAACTGATTGCTACAGCGTATCCAGAAAGTTTGGCCAGAGTTGCACAGGACTGCAAAATGGATGCTGCTCCATGACATGCCACTGCTTCTTGAACACCCTCCGTACTCCCCTGATCTGGCACCTGTGGACTTCTTTCTGTATCCCTGCTTGAAGGTGTCCATGAAAGGTGAACATTGTGTGGACGTGAATGTCATCAAACACCATATGACATCCATTCTGTGATCGATTCCACAGGAGACCTTTGGTGATATTTTCCAGAAGCTGTGCAAATGTTGTCAAAAGTGTGTTGCAGTGGGTGGTGACTATTTTGAAAGGCAATAAAGAACATTTGTTTGTATCTTTTGTTTTATTTGTTGTCTGATAGCATTCACCGAAGTTTTTAGACACACCACGTATGTCAAGATGTTTTGACTTAGATGTCTTTGAAGCTCCCAGATAAGTTGAAAAGATAGTTCTCTCCTTTTACAACACTAACTCTGCCCAGGACATATTCACTTTTTTGTGCTGATAGGAGCATTTTTTGATCTGGTTGACGAATATAGTGCAATCACCTATCTATCACTCCTGTAGGGACCACAAGTACAAGGTTAGACTAACTACAGTGCACACAGAGGTTATAGTGCTTCGAGAATTTTGAGGTAAATTCTAGAAACACTTGGCTTTCCACCATCTTGAACACCCGATATTTTAATGACGAGGGTGAGAGAGCCTTTTTAACATTTTTAGTGCACCACGCATATCTGTGTGTGCAGGAGGGAGGGCTGTCACTAGACGCCAGGAGCTGCGTCAGACGAGCAGCCCCAACAAGTGGTTACCAGCAGCACCTTGGAATTTCTATCAAAAAGGTAAAGAGTGTTTGTATGATGTTCCATCACTTTTGGTGTCATATGGATTGTTACAGAGACAGATGAAGCATGTATTGTATAGAGACTCTTACTTCATGTCTTGGCTCTGCATGAGGCAGCACATATGTAATTGCATGGGTGTTTTGTCGATTCTGACATTTATCTTGGAACCAGTTGGCTTGCTGGAGCTTGTACAGAATAATTGTTACTTTGGGGATGAGAGTTGAAAATATATTGTTGTTGAACTGAAAGGATTCTACTAGTAGTGATTTAATTTCAAGAACAGAGAGTTGGTTAATATTATTCCCTTTAACCTGATACAGTCTTTGAAGAAGAATTAAATAGTGAGAGCGACATCGCTGATGACCCAAAGAAGAGGATCGGCTGCATGCACAACATATGAGTCAACTGGAAGAGACATGTGAGTTGTGCAACCCAACACAGCACTGTCTCTTGTCATCCAAGGAAGCGTTAGAAGGTGTTTAAACAGTAATAGTTCTGACACTTCAAATGTTAATGTAATGGAGGAATATGTATTAGCAACATGTACAATTAAAAGTATCCTCTGCCATGCACATCACAGATTTTGATTTACAAAACATGAAAATAGTTAAAAAGGACTAGAAAACTGAGCATCGGAAAATGATATTTTTAAAATAATGGAAAGACAAACACTCGCCTATAGCAGCCCAATGCATGGACCACGGTGACTTGTAACAGGAAACAGTATTCATGCTAGCTTTTTCGAGGCCTTTCTCGTTCTCTAGCACAAGCACATACATTCACATACATACAGCCACAGAGAAAAACTAAACACACACTCCTGTGGCCACACCAAGCTTGATTTTTAATAATTTATTACTGAAAGCAGTTGTCTGAGCTGACTTGGGTTGACACAGGATAGAGACAGTCACAAAGAAGGAGTAACAGGACTGAGGCAGGTCTTTGGACAGATGATTCCATGGCCACACAACAAGATGAAAAAAAAGAGATATGGAAAGAAGGAGATGGGTGGAAAAGGAGGAGTAAAAAAGGAAAGGAAGGAGGAGACAATGAGGAAGAAAAGGAAAGGGCAGAAGGCAGTGGATGATCTGGACAGGAAAGGAGTAATGCGGACAGATGAGACAAAGGAAAAGGTAAGGGAGGCAGGGGGAACATATTAGTGGAGATGTAGGCATGGAGGATTGTGAGAACACTGGATATGCTGGAGAGACAATTCTCTCCTAGATGGTTCAGAGAAACTGGACACTGTCAACCAGGTTCAGCCGACTGCTCCCAGTGCTTGAATCCAATCATCTTGGAATGGATAAATACAGATTCTGTATTATTTTCAAGGGAATCTTATCCTCCCTTCATGGGAAATGCTCGGAAGTTCAAGTAGCACCAACGGAGGTGGTTAGTGATTAAATACTCTTCTCTCTTCATAGTAGACCACTACCATGATATGGCTGTCATATCATCACTGAACCCCTGCCACGTTTCACCCTTGGCAGCAAGCAGACTGCTGATAGATAATACAAACATTTCTTCGTGGATGCATGTCAGCAATTCCCTTCCCAATAATGTTGTCTATGTGTGAAGAGAACTACAGTTTCTCACCTTTAATTACATCAAAAATTCTCTCACTGTTGCTGGAATAGGGTTCTAATACACACAGCACATTAGGAAATGAGAGGTACAAATGGTAATTCATAATTACACTGCAGTACACTCCTGGAAATGGAAAAAAGAACACATTGACACCGGTGTGTCAGACCCACCATACTTGCTCCGGACACTGCGAGAGGGCTGTACAAGCAATGATCACACGCACGGCACAGCGGACACACCAGGAACCGCGGTGTTGGCCATCGAATGGCGCTAGCTGCGCAGCATTCATTTGTGCACCGCCGCCGTCAGTGTTAGCCAGTTTGCCGTGGCATACGGAGCTCCATCGCAGTCTTTAACACTGGTAGCATCCCGCGACAGCGTGGACGTGAACCGTATGTGCAGTTGACGGACTTTGAGCGAGGGCGTATAGTGGGCATGCGGGAGGCCGGGTGGACGTACCGCCAAATTGCTCAACACGTGTGGCGTGAGGTCTCCACAATACATCGATGTTGTCGCCAGTGGTCGGCGGAAGGTGCACGTGCCCGTCGACCTGGGACCGGACCGCAGCGACGCACGGATGCACGCCAAGACCGTAGGATCCTACGCAGTGCTGTAGGGGACCGCACCACCACTTCCCAGCAAATTAGGGACACTGTTGCTCCTGGGGTATCGGCGAGGACCATTCCCAACCATCTCCATGAAGCTGGGCTACGGTCCCGCACACCGTTAGGTCGTCTTCCGCTCACGCCCCAACATCGTGCAGCCCGCCTCCAGTGGTGTCGCGACAGGCATGAATGGAGGGACGAATGGAGACGTGTCATCCTCAGTGATGAGAGTCGCTTCTGCCTTGGTGCCAATGATGGTCGTATGCGTGTTTGGCGCCGTGCAGGTGAGTGCCACAATCAGGACTGCATACGACCGAGGCATACAGGGCTAACACCCGGCATCATGGTGTGGGGAGCGATCTCGTACACTGGCCGTACACCTCTGGTGATCGTCGAGAGGACACTGAATAGTGCACGGTACATCCAAACCGTGATCGAACCCATCGTTCTACCATTCCTAGACCAGCAAGGGAACTTGCTGTTCCAACAGGACTATGCACGTCCGCATGTATTCCGTGCCACCCAACGTGCTCTAGAAGGTGTAAGTCAACTACCCTGGCCAGCAAGATCTCCGGATCTGTCCCCCATTGAGCATGTTTGGGACTGGATGAAGCGTCATCTCACGCGGTCTGCACGTCCAGCACGAATGCTGGTCCAACTGAGGCGCCAGGTGGAAATGGCATGGCAAGCCGTTCCACAGGACTACATCCAGCATCACTACGATCATCTCCATGGGAGAATAGCAGCCTGCATTGCTGCGAAAGGTGGATATACACTGTACTAGTGCCGACATTGTGCATGATCTGTTGCCTGTGTCTATGTGCCTGTGGTTCTGTCAGTGTGATCATGTGATGTATCTGACCCCAGGAATGTGTCAATAAAGTTTTCCCTTCCTGGGACAATGAATTCACGGTGTTCTTATTTCAATTTCCAGGAGTGTATATGAGGTAAGCATAACTGCAGCATTTTATAGTGAATGAATAGATATTCACTTGGACAAACCTTCCTTAGGATTTGTTTTAGGGCCACTATGTTTCATGTTATAGTTTACTTAGACAAAATGATGGTTAGAATTTTGATATATTTCATAAGCCATCAAAAGAGAATGGTGCATATGACCAGTTAGATGATCACAAAATATCAACTTAGTACAAGGAATGTACAGAAATGCAATGTTTTACATGTTATACAACTGAAGACTATCTGTTTTGACATATGTAACACAAACACCTGAGTGTAGTAATTCATAAGGATCTACTGCGCAACAATTCCATAGAGTCAGTTTTAGGTCACAGATATTGCGTAATTCATTTACTTGGAATGCTATTTAGCAAAGTGCTGTGCTCCTAGAACACTGATAACATATAAAAATACAGGGTGTACTTAAAATCTGGGAACACTTTCAATTATTTATTGCACAAGAACCAAACATTGTACAGATATCGTACATATGTCATTTTGAAGAGAAACCCTGAAAGTTTTTTTTTCATGTATACTGCCACATCATAGTTTGGTAATCTGCTGATAGCTAGCACTTGTCGCAAACATGGCGCGTGTACTGTGGAGCAAGCTTTCTATGTGTTGGAATTTGATAAAAACGAGTGTGCTACAGCTGTTCACCGGATGTTTAGAACCAAGTACGGTAAGAAGCCACCAACAAGGAAGGCCATTTACCACTTTGCTTGTACCCAGCAAAGAGACGCGGATGTCCCGGTGTGAGTGATGTGAATGTGGAGCATGTATGAGAGACACTCATAAAGAGTCTGCTGGGTCACTCATGGTTCACATAATCACCTTAATGTACAGTAAAAGAACTATGCACCTAATAATTTCTGTTATTTTGCAAAGTATGTTACAGATTTAGGAGGCTTAAAATTAACAAAAGCCTATTGATCACTGTTATTTTGATCACTACAGAACATTTTGAAAAAAAAACTTCTGTTTCTGCAAGAGATCTAACATATCTATGTTATCTTATGTGCTGTGAAAATTACTGTCAGCTGCAAAGAATAAGAACTATTGGCAGAGCCTCAGCTGGAAGCCATCCTTCTGTTTGTAAGTGTTACTTGTAATGGTTTCACAAAGCAGTATTATTTCATGAAACCTATCAAGCAAGTTATAAATAATTTTAGCTTTTTGCAAGCTTCCCTATCACATTTTATTATGATAACCATTTCTCCTTGTGTACATGGACATCAACTTGCAAGCATAAAACTTTCATTTTGTACACCAGTATAGAAGTAGAAAATACAGAGAGAGGTACGAAAATGGGGCTTGTTTGAATACAGTTGGAGGAACTGTAAAACAGTGTGGCATATATTTAGGGTGGGTTGACAAGCAGGTACAGCCCATTTCATCTCAACACTCATGTCTTCAGTGGCAGCAAAGTCTGTCAATCAGTAGCCGAAGTGTTTGATGGTGCGTCATTGTGAGTGTGTTTCTAAAGCCTCAAGAGGCAATATGTATTGTAATGAGCAGTCGAAGTCAATGTTAAAATACTTTTTGATGATATTGTAAACTGTATATTGGAATGTAAAATTCATGATAATGATGATGATGATGCTTGTAATGATGATGAGTAAGCATACCTACTTCATAGGCTTAAATACAGTACATGTGAAATTCAAAGCAAACAAAAACAATTATTTGCAAAATATTGCCAAATGGTAATTGGGACTGATGAGGAATGAAGGAAAATGACTGTATTGTAAAGTTGCAATATGTGGGCAAAGTTGTTGCTACGTCAGAGCATTGGGTGTATACAAAACGAACTGAAAAATTTGTAACAAATTGATATTTTTAGAAGTTTTAATATGTGATTAATTCCATATCACATATTTTGTTCTACTATATGCATACTGACTCCTGCTACCCCAGTAGTGTCAATAAGTGTGCCACATGTATTTCTCCACTACTATAGAACAATTAAGTTATGACAGTAATGCCACATATAGGTTTCATTCTCTAAATCTATAATAAGGAACGGGTTAAGTCAGCTCAAGACATTTGTTCTTTTTTGTAAGACTTATGGAATGATACTTTTGTAGGAATCATTTCTAAACCACTTGGGAGGCTTAAGAAACTGACAAAACTCACTAGTTTATACATCACTATTGAAAGTTAAAAAAAAACTACTGTTCCCCACAGGAGATCTAAAATATCTGTTGCCATACATGCTGCAAAAATCACTATATGTTGGAAAGAATATGGACTACTGGCAAGGCCATGGATTTTAATTTCAGCTGTTTATACTTTTACAAATAAAGTCATAAAACTTTGTCAGCACGACAAGCAAGGATTTGGGATTCACACTCATAGCTGTCAAAGTTAAAAAACATAACAAAATAATTTTTTTACATGTGAAATTTCATCATTTTTTTCATTACTATTGGCTGAATTTGTTGCTATAGATGCATTTTTCTTCATAAGTAAGAAAGATTATTCAATGAATTTTGCACAGCACACAACCCATACTTACAGATGTATGAAACTTGTAGAATTTTCAAAATCTATTAAAAACTGTGGTAAAAATTGAGATAATTAGCTATAAAATTTAAGTTTGTTTCTAAATATAAAGTTTAAAATGTAACAGCTTATTCATTTTTTTCATAAATTAAGAAATTCTAGAGTTTCATACATCTGTAAGTATGGTTTGTATACTGTGCAAAATTCATCATAAAATCTCTCTTACTTATGAAGAAAAGTGAAACTATAGCAACAAATGCAGCCAATAGTAAGTGAAAAAAATTATGAAGTTTCACATGTAAAAAGAAAATTGTTTTGTTATATTTTTGAACTTCCTCTGCTATGAGTGTGCATCCTGAATCCTTCCTGGTCATGCTGACAAAGCTTTATGAATTGATTTGTAAAAGTATAGGCAGTATAAATTAAAAAGACCTGTGGTGCCTCTCCTGCTCTCTGTTTCATTAGACCATTTTGTTCACAATTCTTGAAAAGAGAATGCAAACTTAACTCACAATGAAAAAGATACGAATAGCAATGGTAACAATTAGCTCAAATTTCATGAACAGTATGATCACACAATGAGGAAAGGACAGGTTTCATTTTAGTAATGACATTATGTCGTGACAGTGTGACAGTTACTCACTTTATTCAGAGTCATACCTTCTGATGTGCTATACGTTAGGAAGTCTCACTGTTCACAATTGAGCTTTGTGATGAGAAATGCTGTTAACACTGTTGTAGGAGTACCCAGTGTCCACACCCAACAATGACACTTCAAATTAAAAAGAAAAAGAAAGGTCCCGCCAGTCATTCTAGCAGACAGCTGCTTGGCTGGCAGTTCAGTTTAATTTAAAACCGTATAGAGTGCAGTTTGTTTGGTGTTTGGATTGCAATTTAAATTTCAGTATTAATTAAAATGAGTAACAGTCATAGATATGGCATCACAACACAGGCATTGCGAAGTTGGCAACAGAATTGCAAGGTTCTGTCTGACACAGATGGCCATCATACGTGGTTTGGCGGACCCACTGAACCACAAATGCAGCAGCTGTGCCCACTGCCACTGTGATATAAGATGGCCGGCAGCAGCCACTCGTCTCACTTGCACTTGGATCTTGTTTGTCACGACACCGTTGTTCGTGCTTGGTTCAGAGAGACTCATTCTTGTTGACATTGTGGTAACGGGATAATTTCTTGCTGCCTTGTTTGTAATGAGTTTCCATACGCTTCACAAAATACAAGTTAAGTAAATCTTCTGTTTACTGTGATATCTTGTTCGCTAATCATTTTTGCTCCTGTCTAGCTTTTCTAAAGAGATGGTTGCCCAACTCTCCTTACCTTTGCATATGAAGCTGTACATACGAGAAGATTAATTGGCTCTCAATACTGGAAAATTTCTGAAGATAAGGCAATAGAGAAAGAGGAAATTGCGATAAGGAATACAAAAATACACTCCTGGAAATTGAAATAAGAACATTGTGAATTCATTGTCCCAGGAAGGGAAAACTTTATTGACACATTCCTGGGGTCAGATACATCACATGATCACACTGACAGAACCACAGGCACATAGACACAGGCAACAGAGCATGCACAATGTCGGCACTAGTACAGTGTATATCCACCTTTCGCAGCAATGCAGGCTGCTATTCTCCCATGGAGATGATCGTAGAGGTGCTGGATGTAGTCCTGTGGAACGGCTTGCCATGCCATTTCCACCTGGCGCCTCAGTTGGACCAGCGTTCATGTTGGACGTGCAGACCGCGTGAGACGACGCTTCATCCAGTCCCAAACATGCTCAATGGGGGACAGATCCAGAGATCTTGCTGGCCAGGGTAGTTGACTTACACCTTCTAGAGCACGTTGGGTGGCACGGGATACATGCGGACGTGCATTGTCCTGTTGGAACAGCAAGTTCCCTTGCCGGTCTGGGAATGGTAGAACGATGGGTTCGATCACGGTTTGGATGTACTGTGCACTATTCAGTGTCCCCTCGACGATCACCAGAGGTGTACGGCCAGTGTAGGAGATTGCTCCCCACACCATTATGGCGGGTGTTGGCCCTGTGTGCCTCGGTTGTATGCAGTCCTGATTGTGGCGCTCACCTGCACGGCGCCAAACACGCATACGATCATCATTGGCACCAAGGCAGAAGCGACTCTCATCGCTGAAGACGACAAGTCTCCATTCGTCCCTTCATTTACGCCTGTCGCGACACCACTGGAGGCGGGTTGCACGATGTTGGGGCGTGAGCGTAAGACGGCCTAACGGTGTGCGGGACCGTAGCCCAGCTTCATGGAGACGGTTGCGAATGGTCCTGGCCGATACCCCAGGACCAACAGTGTCCCTAATTTGCTGGGAAGTGGCGGTGCGGTCCCCTACGGCACTGCGTAGGATCCTACGGCCTTGGCGTGCATCCGTGCGTCGCTGCGGTCCGGTCCCAGGTCGACGGGCACGTGCACCTTCCGCCGACCACTGGCGACAACATCGATGTACTGTGGAGACCTCACGCCACACGTGTTGAGCAATTTGGCGGTACGTCCACCCGGCCTCCCGCATGCCCACTATATGCCCTCGCTCAAAGTCCATCAACTGCACGTACGGTTCACGTCCACGCTGTCGCGGGATGCTACCAGTGTTAAAGACTGCAATGGAGCTCCGTATGCTGACTGACGGCGCCGGTGCACAAATGCTGCGCAGCTAGCGTCATTCGACGGCCAACACCGCGGTTCCTGGTGTGTCCGCTGTGCCGTGCGTGTGATCATTGCTTGTACAGCCCTCTCGCAGTGTCCGGAGCAAGTATGGTGGGTCTGACACACCGGTGTCAACGTGTTCTTTTTTTCATTTCCAGGAGTGTAGATGTGCTGTTTTAAAATCAAGCACACAGCTAGTTCCAGCTTTCGCTCTTGTCTAGAAACATCAGACTGTAACAATGTGGCGAACATTGTTGTGAAACAGTGCAGCGTGTGGTATAGAAAGAATAGTAATGGTGCGACAACAATAATTTCAGTGGACTCAAATGACGCATATAAAGTGGAATGATGATAATGATTCAGTTTCTGATGATTTTGCGAGCTGAATAATAAATGAATTTCTTCATGTTCATATCGCTAAAGAAGGTGATGTGGCACAGAATATGGATCGTGATTTCAGGAATTGATGCAGACAATATACTGACTTTCCGAGGTGCTTAAATAAAGGTTTGTTTTTCAGAACCATGAGAAACGGTGAGAAACTGCTGAGATGAACAGTTCTTATTGTTGGAAAAGATGGGTTGCCTCAGTGTCTAGTGCATCATAAGATGCTTACTACAATGTAGAAGTACAATATCCAGCTTCACTATGTATCCCTTCATGTCATGCAGTTTGTTGAGGTTGACAGCAACACAAGAAAGCAACTTGTTGCCACACTATAGGGCAAAGTACAGCAACATGTAATTCTAAGGTGGAGAAAAGTCATAATTTAGATTTCCTGCATTTTCTTCTATGTGTTTTATGCTATTAATTTTAGACAACTGATGAGGAGAAGCACTCAACTTATGCAGCATTACAAGCAAGCTACGAAGTTGCAAAAATCATTCAAAGAAGTGACATGCCATTTTCAATGGGGCCCCTGTTCAAGTCCTATTTGCTGACTGTCACAGAGCAATTAACTCGGAGAGGTAGGGAAATTTGAAGGAGTTTGCCTGTTGAAGTAAACGGTTTCTCATTGTATGTGAGACATGAATGCAAATCTGGAAAACTAACTGCAGGAGACAGGTCAGACCTGCACTGCTTATTCACCAACACCTGATGAAATGATCGATGTAACAATTGGTGCACAGCTTTTAATATGTTTGCATGGTGTTGGCTCTGAACTACAAGTCTTCGAGGAACTGTTAAATGTTATAGGAGTTCAGTTCCAGAAGAGAGCCAGGCGGTATGCAGCAGTGAGAATCTAGTTGGACTCGACAGTGTCAAGCAAACAAATTTATTAGACATTAACACAGGATTGTCTTCCAGAGCGCCACGAGTCAGCTGGGCTGGCAGATGAGCACCTCGTCAGCAGCAGAAAGCCGACATGGACTCGAGCTGCAGTACCGACAATGCTGCAAAAGGTCAGTTGGTGACTGTTGCGTCATAGGGCAGTTGTTGAGCCATGGACTCTGGCGGCGTCCAGTTCTACGTATCAGTCTCCAAAGCATTCTCGTTGATGTCAAAGATTTCCGCTCAGCAGTCCTGCCCCAGGTCCACCTAAAGTAGCCTACTTGCTGGCTCTCGGGAGTCGGCTCTCAGCCTCGATTTAGGAGACAGAAACTGGCAGCGCCAGTGTCTGTCACAAGAAAGGGATGAACAGCAGCAGTGCCCTCCCCCCCCCCCCCCAAAAAAAAAATGCCTAAAAATAGAAGACAGCAACAACCATCTGCTGGAAAAGTATTTCTTCCCTTCATCCACAACATCACGGATCGCATTGGGAAAGTACTAGCCAAGTTTCAGGTGGAGACTATTTTCAGACCTACTAAGAAATTAGTGAATACCTAAGATCAACAAAAGATGCTCGTCACCCCCTAGCCACCCCAGGGGTATAAAAAATTCCGTGTAGTTGTGGCAGGGTTTACATAGGAACTACAAAAAGAAGCATCAATACACGTTTGACGGAGCACAAAAGAAACTGTCGATTGGGACATATCGACAAATAGGCAGTAGCGGAACATGTTTTTAAGGATGGAGATCACGAAATAAAATTTGGTGAGAGAAGCGTGCTAGCGAGGACGTCGCATTATTATACACGTATGTATAGAGAGGCAATTGAAATCCACAAACATCAATATAATTTTAATCGTAAAGAAGAAGAATTAAAATTGGACAAAATATGGCGGTCGACGTTGCATCAATCACGTGACAATCGATTGCCTGCAATCGAGAGAACAGACGATAGCCAGAGATAGCTACACATCGACGCCACGTGGCGTGCGGTGGCTCCCTCTACGATCTCCATATAAGCGGCGGCCCCAGCTCCTAGCAGCTCCCCCCTTCTATACCTTTTGTATACGGCGGACATGCCGCCGCCGTCACCCCCCGTCCACCTTCTCCAGTTTGCCGATGACACCGCCTTCCTCGCCCTTGCCCCCACCCTGCAGCGCTCCCATCACCTTCTCCAATTCCATCTTGACCGGTTCACCGCTTGGTGCAACCAGTGGTTGCTCAAGGTCAATCCCTCCAAAACCCAGGCGATCATTTTAGGCAAAACCACCCCTTCCTTCCGCCTCCTTGATTTCTATCTCACCATCTATGGCCGTCCTGTCGCCCTCACTCCCACCCTCAAGTACCTTGGCGTCCCCCTTGACCGTCGCCTCTCCTGGACCCCCCATCTCCGGACACTCCAAGCCAAGGCACACTCCCGACTCTGCCTCCTCAAGCTCCTTTCGGGCCGTACGTGGGGTCTGGACCCCTCCACCCTCCTCCACACCTATAAATCCCTCATCCACCCTATCCTCTACTACGCCCATCCAGCCTGGATCTCCACCCCCCTTCCTTTTATAAATCCCTTCAAATCCTTGAACGCCATGCTCTCCACCTTGCCTATCGCATCCGTCTCCCCTCCCCCACACGGATCCTGCACGATCTCATTCCTTTCCCCCACCTCCTCCTTTTCCTTGAAAGAATATGGATCCTGTACACCTCCCGCAAACTCGACCTTCCTCACCCGCTTGTCTCTCCCATCCTCTCCCAACCCCGCCCGCTGTCGCGCCTGTATTCTCACGTCCCACCCGGTCTCCATCTCTCCACCCTCCTTACCCTCTCCCAAGGTGGCTTCCGGCAGCTCCCCCTCCCTGATGATGTCCTCCTCCCCTCCATCTACCCCTCCTATCAACTTTGATCCTCCCTCCCTCTTCATCTGTCTGTTCCTTTGGGCACCCTCCGTACCTCCTCCCTTTCTCCCCACCCCTCCCCGGGGCTTCCCCTCCCCTGACCCTCTCCCCCTCCTCCCATCTCCTCAGCCATTGGCATCTTTGTTCTCCCCTCCCCACCCTCTCCCCCCTCACCTTTCTTCCCCTCTTGGCAGGTCCCCGGACTCGCACACGCTACGTGGACTTTCGCACGCTGAAGATCATTGCCATCTGTGTCTAGTGTGTGTGTGACGTCGTTTTGTGTTTTTAGTGTCCGCCGTCACGCTTCTACGTTCACTTGTGCCATCGGATTCGTCAGTGTTCTGTGTGCCATGTCAACGTGTTTTCGGTGTCGTCATCGTCGAGTGTGAACGGCTCAGTGTTTTTTTGTGTATCTGTGACCACTATTTTTTAGCCCGTCACTATGTTCATTCTGTTTCTCCAACCTGTGTTCTGTCATTGTCAACACTATGGCTGAAGAGCGGCGTAGCATGCCGCTGCCAGCCTACCTGTCTGTATAGGTATTAAAATAACAATAAAGGAAAAAAAAATCTCCTAGCAGCCAGTCGTCGACTCACCTCGGAAGACGTTCTCCGTAGTTGAGAATGAAACGTCAGAGAGAAGAAATTCAATAGTTCGACCACGGCAATTTAGCCCGGAAGTGTTTACTGATGAAGACGCCAGCCGTGAAAGCCTACATGGGATTTTTATTGGAATGGCTTTGAAAACTTAAATGTATACTGAGATATTGTACAAGCAGAGCGAGAGAGATCAGAATATCGATTGTGAGGTTCAGACAGCGTGAGCAAGTGTGTGTTACACTCATGTTTGTACAGAGAAGGCGGAAGCAGGTGCTGGCTAAGTAGTGTCGTGAAACAATCGGTGTGAAGAAAACTGATTAACGACGAGGCACATTTATGCTCCTTCCTATAATGGAATGCAAAAACGTTTCAAGTGGACAGAGAAGTTCGACTACATGAAACCGCTAAATGAACTGTGTCGTGCAACTACGACAATATAGCTATGAACAAAGAACTTGTAATTATGGTGTTGGAAAGAACTTATTCTCTGTGACTGCACCGTGTGCATTTTAAATATTTTGTAATTTAAACGCTTATTAGCACTGTCGCTAAATACCGAGTTCATGGATCGTTAATTGTGCCACAGGATATAGAAATAGTTTATGAGTGTGCATGTTACCGCTAACAGAGGCGAGTTCGCGGTCTCGTTATTGGCGACCATGATTCCGTGCTCGAAATAACTTTAAAACCCTCTACTGAACTGTGTTACTTGAGCTTTGTGCATGAGAGACATAATAAATGACTCGTGCGAAGCTGAAAGTCGGCAACAATTGTAACAGAGTCCAACTATCATGTGGCCTATAATACGCCACTGATGAAATCGACGCTGAGTGGAAAGTAAAATTCCACATGAGATAATTCATCTGGAGCAGCTACACATCATGGAGCTGATTTCAACATACTACCTGCAATGATAAGCTGCCGACGACGTTGCACCTCACTGCCTGCATCGTAACAGGTAAGCATAGTTGCTTTAGCTCTCGTCAAAGCTAAAACAACTATTCAAATTGTAAACTTTCTATTTGGAATTTGTTTAAGGAAGCTAATCTTTAATTTGCTTCTTCCTTAAAATAAATGTCAAGTTAGCGATATTTTGTTATTAATGTAGACTTTTTGACCTCCATTAGTGTAGTTGTTTCCAAACCTATGGCTATTTCTGTCGTTCATAATCTTAGGGCTGCTACCATTGCCTGCTACATTAAGTATCTTTTGTTGCGTGTGAATATTGCGCATTGTAATTTCTGTAAGTGAATGTAATGTGAAATTATTTTGGCATTGTATTCGTTCGAATTGTGGCGTCCGCCATTAAGCTAAATGCAACAACCAATGACAGCAGAGCTGCTTACACTCGATTGGTGCAATATATGCGAATACGAGTAAACCTAATAATAAGTGTTAGACTGAACACTGTCTGTTCACATAGAAGTAAAGGTCCTATTGGCACATTATCATAACCACATATGAATGCAGTTGTAATGTGTATGCAGAAATAAATGTTAGGGAAAACGGTCAAACATTCGTTACAAGAAATCAGAATGTCTTTTTCCATACCATATCAAATTTGCAACGAGTAGGATTACTCAATTTTTTATGGTGGTTTGGGAAAAATTTAGTTGCAGGGCTGAGTCACGATCACTACATATGCCTTGATTCATAACTGAAGTAGATAACATACCAAGATAGGTTAGCTGTCTGTATCTGGATCAGTACACTACACACCGTGCAATCAGCACTCTGCAGTCAGACATTTGTTAAGAAGGGTGGGATATTTATGTTGGCGATTACCGTGTACTCTGGGGATGTCTATGACATCATGTGTTCTGGTTTTCTCTCAGCGTCAGCTCCGCTAGTGACTTCAAACTTCTGCATATTCTTCTTTCAGAGACGCTTTTCTGCTGCTTCAGCACCTGAGCACTTATTGCTGTGTTGTATCTAGCCTTCCTTACGACGCTCTGCTTCATCACTAGTATGGTGGAGTATCCCAGCTTCCATTATGTCGTTATGCTTCACTTGCAGACTTGGGCATTGAGTCGTTCCCCCGTGCTGCGATAGCTTCTGTGTTTGCCGTCACTCACTCAGCATTTCCCCCTAGCTGGCAGTCTATTGGTTATCATCACAGGCTGTTCGCCTTCCAGGAGCTGCCAAGGTAGAACTTGGACGAATTTTTAGTCCCTCCAGGGTATACTACCCTATGGTGTAACATACCTACGAATTACACAACCACAGGTCGTGATATATTTAAGGTGGTATGTCAGTCCATTGAAAAAATATATTTGCCATGGGATAGGCCTTGTTCTGTGGCGACAGATGGAGCTTCGCAGATGCTTGGGAGCCAAAAATGGTTTGTGTCTTGTATGATAGAAACAATCAAGACCAAATCTGGGAAAGACTTATCATATATAAGTGTTTTATCCACCAGGCCATTTACACAGAAAATGGCGACGTCATTAAGGTAGTGGTACAATGTGTGAATGTTGTAAGGGGCCATGGTGTCAGTTACCAGTTCAAGGGATTTTTGCAAGACCTTGAAGAAGCAGATGGTAACATGCACAATCATTGTGCGGTGCATGGCTTACTAGTTCGTAACAAATTTTTTGCTACTCGAAATAAGATCGCCCTATTTATGGAAATGAAAGACAGGTGCAGACAGCACTCAGTAATGAGAAATGGGTTGCACACTTGGCAGTTCTCACTGATATGACACATAACTTAAATCACTTAAATTTGTCACTTCAGGAAAGGGATCTGCTTATTTCTAGCATATAGGACAAAATAAATGCATTCATGTACAAACTATGTATGCTTGAAAATCAGTTAACTACACAAAATATATCGTGTTTCTAAAGCCTTAAGTCACTACAGTTACCTGCAAACTCGTGTTTAAGGGCTTATCAACAAACTATAATCAGTCTTTCCAGATCAGGTTTAAAGACGTACCAAGGAAATGATTTCAGATTATTGAACACCCCATCTTCTGCTGCACCTGATTCTGTGCTCTTCAAAATGCAGTTAGAACTCATTGACTTCAAATTTGCGCTCTGACAGATATTGCAGCACAACCAATTTGATGTGATGGTACTGTGATGTTCATGCAGAAGAGTTTCCAAGCCTAAGCAAAAATGAAGAGGATAAAAACACAGAAAAGATCCAACTCCGTGAACCAACACTGAAGACTGTTCTGTGTCTTGCATCACTAAGGGGTCTAACTCCAAATATTTCGTCTCTTGTTGCATAGACTTAATTAAAAATTACTATTTTTCACTTAGACTGAATTTTTCTGTTATGCACACCTGCTGTACTGCATTACATGGTCATAGTCTCTTCATACCCGATTTTACTATATACATTTTTCAATCCCTGCAAGTGTGCTGCAGACTCTTTCCTTTATTGCATGCTTGTGCACAGTTTGTAAGGCCTAGAAGCCTGGTCCCATATCTGCCCAGTTGCCACTAGTGGACACAACAGCTGGAAAAGCCTTCAATGGAACATCACAGTTTGCAAAAACTAATGAGTGTATTGAATCACATTATTTTTCATTCTTTTCTTATACATATAAGCTATATGTAAACTTAATGAGTTATAGGCACCACCAAAGATAAATTAACGAGTTATTTTGTGGCAAGGATAATGTTTTGATACATTGTTAAATATTTGTATGAAACAAAGTATGAAATATGCTCTTCAGTTTATTAATCCATCTATCTCCACCCTTTTCTTTTCAGGAAGTGGCAGCATATGGACATATGCTTGGATCGTCATACCAGCATTATTAAAAATGTATATTTTAACCATTCATTGAAAGTGTTACAAGAAGCTATCAGAAAAGGAATACTTATTTGCACAGTTATAAGATCAACTCCTATCTGATCATCATTTCACTCGCCGCCGAGATCCTGCATCAAGAGGTTCGTTGCAGACAAGAATAGTTTATGTGGTATCCAGAGGAGTGTTCCTGCATTGACACTGTCACACTCAAGACTGAACACAGTTGAGTTAATGTGAAAGTAATGACTTAGACTTGATAGGCATCTATTGAACTTGATTTAATTATACTAAAAATATTGAGTTCATGTGACTGATCGACAATTTGAATGGTTGCAGTGATTATTTGATACCACACACTACTGGAAGCAGCTGTACATTTCGCAAATTATGAAATGCTGAAGTATCTTTAATGAATATATTTCAGAATAAGAACAAGGTTATGTATAATAATAAAAATGTTCCTATGATAATTGATAAAAATAATGATCAATGGTTTAAAGCTAAGAATATGGCTAAAATTTTGGAATTTAAGAAAACAGGAGAAACAATTTCATATCATGTGACAGTAAAAGATAGAAAAAATTATAAACACTTAAAGGGTAGCAAATCGCTAGTTTATTATTTTTTTTAGATATTTGTTTCTCATATGATATATATTGCTTCTATTATATTCTAAATTTGTCAGATTTTGTTATAAGTAATCCTGTAGCTATTCTGAAACATATTCAGTAATGACAGGAATGGAGGAAAGAAATACAATAGAAGAAGAATGGGTAGCTTTCAGGGATGAAGTAGTGAAGGCAGCAGACGATCAAGTAGGTAAAAAGACCAGGGCTAGTAGAAATCCTTGGGTAACAGAAGAAATATTGGATTTAATTGATGAAAGAAGAAAATATAAAAATGCAGTAAATGAAGCAGGCAAAAACGAATACAAACATCTCAAAAATGTGATCGACAGGAAGTGCAAAATGGCTAAGCAGGGGTGGCTAGAGGACAAATGTAAGGATGTAGAGTCTTATCTCACTGGGGGTAAGATAGATACTGCCTACAGGAAATTTAAAGAGACCTTTGGAGGAAAGAAACCACTTGTATGAATATCAAGAGCTCAGATGGAAACCCAGTTCTAAGCAAAGAAGGGAAAGCAGAAAGGTGGAAGGACTATATAGAGGGTCTATACAAGGGCGATGTACTGGAGGACAATATTATGGAAATGGAAGAGGATGTAGATGAAGACGAAATGGGAGATACGATACTGCGTGAAGAGTACGACAGAACACTGAAAGACCTGAGCCGAAACAAGGCCCCTGGAGTAGACAACATTCCATTGGAACTACTGACAGCCTTGGGAGAGCCAGTCCTGACAAAACTCTACCATCTGGTGATCAAGATGTATGAGACAGGCGAAATACCCTCAGATTTCAAGAAGAATATAATAATTCCAATCCCAAAGAAAGCAGGTGTTGACAGATGTGAAAATTACTGAACTATCAGTTTAATAAGTCACAGCTGCAAAATACTAATGCGAATTCTTTACAGACGAATGGAAATACTAGTAGAAGCCGACCTCGGGGAAAATCAGTTTGGATTTCGTAGGAATGTTGGAACACGTGAGGCAATACTGACCCTATGACTTATCTTAGAAGCTAGATTAAGGAAGGGCAAACCTACATTTCTAGAATTTGTAGACTTAGAGAAAGCTTTTGACAATGTTGACTGGAATACTCTCTTTCAAATTCTGAAGGTGGCAGGGGTAAAACACAGGGAGCGAAAGACTATTTCCACTTTGTACAGAAACCAGATGGCAGTTATAAAGAGTCGAGGGACATGAAAGGGAAGCAGTGGTTGGGAATGGAGTGAGACAGGGCTGTAGCCTCTCCCCGATGTTATTCATTCTGTATATTGAGCAAGCAGTGAAGGAAACAAAAGAAAAATTCGGAGTAGGTATTAAAATCCATGGAAAAGAAATAAAAACTTTGAGGTTCGCAGATGACATCATAATTCTGTCAGAGACAGCAAAGGACTTGGAAGAGCAGTTGAACGGAATGGATAGTGTCTTGAAAGGAGGATATAAGATGATCATCAACAAAATCAAAACGAGGATAACGGAATGTAGTCGAGTTAAGTCTGGTGATGTTGAGGGAATTAGATTAGGAAATGAGACACTTAAAGTAGTAAAGGAGTTTTGCTATTTGGAGAGCAAAATAACTGATGATGGTCGAAGTAGAGAGGATATAAAATGTAGACTGGCAATGGGAAGGAAAGCGTTTCTGAAGAAGAGAAACTTGTTAACAACGAGTATAGATTCAAGTGTCAGGAAGTCATTTCTGAAAGTATTTGTGTCGAGTGTAGAAAATGTACGGAAGTGAATCATGGACAATAAATAGTTTGGACAAGAAAAGAATAGAAGCTTTCGAAATGTGGTGCTACAGAAGAATGCTGAAGATTAGATGGATAGATCACATAACTAATGAGGAAGTATTGAATCGGATTGGGAAGAAGAGACGTTTGTGGCACAACTTCACCAGAAGAAGGGATTGGTCGCTAGGACATGTTATGTTAATCATGCAGTTCTTTTGGGTATTCTAGATCTACTACAAATATATATCCACTTGAGAAGTACACAAAATCTCATTTACTTTTGGAAATAGAAATTATTTGCTTCATCCTTTTCAAATCTGCCATATGGTGACAATAGACTCACAGTATAACCATATAAATTATTTGCATTTAAATATGCTAAATAATTTGGTATCTTTTTTACATCATTATCTTTCTTATAATTATTATTTGCATGTTGATCAGTCTTTTTAACATCACATCAAAAGCTAAACTAGGAGCTGTATAATACCAAGTCCCATGTAAGTCATGTGCTTCCATAGATGGTTTTCCAAAATTTTCAAATACACCACCCAACAACAAAAAATATTCACCACGAATTTTGATATTAAATTTTTCCCATACTAATTTTGCATGTTTATAATCTTTATATCATATGTCACAGTCATTCGGTTTATTATATAATTATTGTCTTGATGGACACTGCAATACTTTTAATTCCTTGCAACTTTTCATATAACTGTAGGAATAGAGAGCTTCCTGGACTACTAGACTGAATAGATTTTCTGGAAGAAACTTTTTAGTATTTTTCATTTGATTCTTTTTCATATTTGATGAAAGTTTGTCCATGCATGAAGACATAAACTTAAACATGTCAATAAACGTCATATTCAAATTTCTGTTTCTTTCCAAAACTAATATATATATATATATATATATATATATATATATATATATATATATATATATATATATATTAGTGCTATAAGAAGCTAAACAGCTGTGATCACGTTAGTTTATTTCCATTGAGGTTCCACACCACCATAGATCGTCTTTGAAAGTAGTGTCTTCTAGTGTTTGGTACGTAGATGATGGTCAGTCATTTTTCGTTATTGATATTAGACTGCATAGTCATAATAAGGGTCAGAGTTGCGCAATTGATTAGTAATTTTATGTAGGAAATGTAAATTTTGTAGTATAAGGGGTTTTTCATCTACAATAAATATATAAGCAAGAACAACGTTCATCATTTAGTAGGATTATTGTAATTTATAGAATTAAAAGATCCTAAGATCTGCTTCAGGGCGTACTCAGACAGGGTCAAATCTTCATTTTAGCGTTTAATACTTTCAGCTGTGCACATTCATTTTACACCCGCCTGGCGTAGCATCTTGTCGTATATCTAATGTCCAATCAAGTTCAATAAATGGATATTTCTTTTTAATATAATCAACATTTATGGTTCAGTATGTATCATTTTTAAATACAATTCATAGAATTGTCCAAAATTTTAATTTTTACAGATAAGATGAATCATTTGAATAAGTTGTCACTCTTAGCTTTTAGTATATTAACCTCATTATTATTTTATTTTTAATAAGAGCAATAAGTTGCTATCTATTCATTTCACAGTATATAAGATTAATTTTTATAGGAAAAATATATATATACTATCTGGGGAAAAAGAATTTTTGCTTACTAATGATATTTTACATTTTATTCATTATTGTGTTTCAGGCAGGGTGAGGTCAGTGCTTGAAAATTTTTCAAAAATTAAAAGAAATTTAGTACACTATTTAAAAATTTGTAATCTTGAAAAAAATTCTAATAAAATATAATAATCCATTACCTTTATAATATGAATATATTGAAAATTATATTTTTCTGACAACAATTACTTTCTTTAAATGGAACAAATTCCAATTACATCTAATACTGAATCATGTTTAATGAAAGCATTTGAATTTATTAGAAAAACAGGTATCACCTAAATTAAGGAACTCTGACTCAGTCTAGACACTTCTTCAGTGGTTGCTGAGATAAAGATAGTTGGATTGCTCTGTTTAAGAAAGAAAAATGTATAGTAACTGATGATATTTTAATATTTCTATATAATATTTCAGTAGATAATAATTTATCCACTGAAAAATTTAGATTATTAAAAAAAGATCATGTCAAATTTCTGGAATATAGCGAAATACCATTCACGAAAAGAAGATAGTTCTTTACCTTTAGAATATGAATGTATATAAAATGAAATTAAAAACTTAAAACCAAATAATCATGGCCAAAAGAAATAGATTTTATTAACAGCTGATGATTTTAAAGAATCAGTCGTTTGTCTTAACCCAAAACAATGTAAATGAGTAATAAAATAATACCTAATTTTAGAAAACATATGGTTCCATTATTTGAAGTCTCAAAAATTATTCAACAAAAAGCTATAGGTCTCTGAAATAAACTGAAAATAATTGGAGAACAAAAACTACAACTTGCTGTACAATTACAAGCAGAAAAATAAAAAAAAAAAAAGAAACTAAGAAAGGTAAAATACAAAACGTCTAAAATGAACTGAACATTATCTACATCATCAGCAATTTTTCACTAGAAAGAGATAATTTGTTTAGAATTGGTAGAACAGCATTCAAGATAATCAAATCTAGATTTGCTGCAAGCAGTTCAGGAGAGCATGCAAATGAATCGTTTCTTTATGTGTATTCTACACTATTTATTAATTAGAAATTGATCAAAGAAATCTTTAAATCTGCTTTTGAGTGCTTCATGGTTGAAGAAGGTAAAGAACTACACAACATCAAATTTGATAATATAAAATACTGTCAGAGAGTATTGCTGAGTAAGGAAATAATTTATTACTACACAAACATGATGTAACTAAATAAAAATAACTTATATGTCAATATCTAACATCAGCGGAGTACATTCAACCCGTCATCATCCCACAACTAAACCAAGCAATCAGATAATTAATTAAACTGTGTGAGATAGTCTTACTGAAGAGGAAAGGAACAAATGACAAAAGAATATTTTTCATTGTATTAACCTGAAGTGAATTATATGATATACTATCCTGCCATAAATAAAATAAATAGAATGGAATTTGAAAAACAGTTAAAAGACAGTGGTTACACAATAGCAAAAATCACAATAATGTTTAACATTTCTGATGAAATATCTGGGAATACAGTGGAATACAAATTTTTAGCTGTTACTTATCCGTTTCTTATAATATATATAACCAACACATATTTCTTCTCTACTTAGATTGTATAAATAGTTTATATTCTTGTTGGTTAATTGATCTATGATTATGAAATCATCAGGTTAACATAGAGGTAGAAAATATGAAATTGTTAATTTTTTCATTCATATTGTGTGACATTTATACATATAAGATTTTTATCAGTAAAATGAAAAATAAAAAAAAAACTGTTTTTTATTACGCCTAATATTGAGGTTGCTGCTGCTGTGGTCTTCAGTCCTGAGACTGGTTTGATGCAGCTCTCCATGCTACTCTATCCTGTGCAAGCTTCTTCATATCCCAGTACCTACTGCAACCTACATCCTTCTGACTGTGCTTAGTGTATTCATCTCTTGGTCTCCCTGTACGATTTTTACCCTCCACACTGCCATCCAATCCAAAATTGGTGATCCCTTGCCACTTACTCCTGAAAATGAAGTTGTACCAGGAATTAAAAAAAGTAAGTTATTGACTATTCTAGAAGACAAGTATAATTGTGTAGTTTGCTACAGAACTCTTAAACAGTGTCTGTCTCTAGGAATGAAGACAGGAAAAACAAGAGTGTATTAAAATTTAAACAATCTGATTGATTAAAGAAGAACACAGACATGAACACAGAAATGAGAACGAAACCAAAGAAAGATTTTAAGAAAGAGTTCTACAGATTAATGAATAAGCCGGTATTTGGAATAATGATAGAAAATATCAGAAACAGAGTACATATAACATTAATTTCAGATGGAAATAAATGGGATAAACTTGTAGCGAAGCCAAACATCAAAGGAAGACAATATTTAATGAAAGTCTTATTGCTATCCATATGAATAAAACAAAAATTTCGTTTAATAAGACAATTTATACTGGAATGGGTATATTTGATTTACTGATTATGATTTTCACTGAAATGTTATGAAATCAAAATATGGAGAATATATTGAACTTTGCTATCAAGTTACAGACTTTAGATTTGTATGAAGATATGAAGTTGATGATTGATAAATTTGATACTAGTGACTATCAACAGATAATATATTCAATATTGTCTAAGCAGACAGAACGTCTTAGGAAAATCAAAAGATTAAATTAATGGAAAAATAATTGAAGAATTTTGTGGTTTAAGAGCAAAAATGTATGCCTACAAGATTAATGGCAAAACAGAGAAAAAACTAAAGGAGCTCAGAAACTTGTTATTAAACAAATATCTTTACTAGATCATCAAAATTGTTCGTTTAATAATAGAGAACAATAAAGAACCATGAATTTAATATGATGCATTAAACACAAATTTTATTCTGTGAGAGAAATAAAAAGGCACTTAGCCCACATATCAATAAATGATATGTTTCCGACAATAACATAAATACGTTGCCATATATACAGTACCTGATGAAACAACTTCTGTATTTTACAGTGTGTAGCTTAAGTTTTATTAACAAAATTTTTACTATATAAACAAAGGCTCTACTGCAGAAGCTCAACACTGCTAACAATTCTAATTTGTTTAAAAAATTAATGAGCTAAAAGTAAATAATTTTTATTATATTACTGGATGTTTGTTTGTTTTGTTTTGTTTTAGGATGAAAATACAACTGGTGTGATACGCTCCCAATTATTGGCTGTGAATACCTGAATACTAGTCAGGGAGAAAAAATTTGTGTGAAGTTTGATAAAAAGTTTAAGATTATTTTACCAGACAGATACGTGAAATTAATTAGTGGCTGGGATTTTAAATTTTTTGAAGATGGAAATATTAAGGTATGATATTGAAAAATGGAAAAATTAGAAATAATGTTAATGAATTTCCTGACCTATAATTTCTAGTCTGATAAATTTTATAATCTTTAAAGGGACAACCTTCAGCTAAAGAAGTGTGGTAAATGTCTGAACAAAATCAATTATCAAAAAGATGGATATCATAATATTTGTAAGGAATATGTATTTTTTGCCATAAAATTGAAGGTAGATGTAGAAACATAAGTTAATAATAATTTTATATGTGCTAAAGATCAAAGTGTTGTGGTAGGTGTAGAACATATAAAAATGTAATAAATGGAATTTATTTCCCTTATTCTTAAACTCGAATTTTTTTTAAAACGGAAAAGTAAGAAAACAAATCCTTTTATTTTTTCATCTTAGATTTATACATACTTTATAATAAAATTTATATTTTTATAAAATTTTGTGTAAACTTTATATTTAATATGAAAAAAGTGAGCTAGAAATTAAAATTGTTGATAGTGGAAGGTAACTGTTGGTTGTCTAAATTTTTTAAAAGTAAACTCGAACTTACTTTTCAAAAATTGGGCCGAAACCTACAATTTCCTTCAATTTGCTGAACGTTTTGTGGAACTAGCTGACCACATTCAAGAAGCAACAGCACTCTCACAGGTCAGTGCATCCCTGGCGCTGGATAGCTGTGCTACAACCATGTCAACAGTACTGCTAGCCGACCAGGACTCACTTATGGCAAAGGTCGAAATTTTGCATGCCTAAGTTGTTGTACTGTTGTCTCGCAATGGCGCTGGAAACATCAGAGAACAATACTAACGACATTCGAGATATGCGTCTGCCACCAATCATGACTCAATCGAGTGACTGGCAAGAGATACAACCAACATTCCAAGCTCCTGTTTGACTGACAGAGGTTGCGACATGAAATTCTTAATAGGTACTGGATTGGACCTGAGCATTCTCCCCCAAACAGACTTACTTTGTTGTCAGCAATCAACTGCCTTCCATCTGACAGCCACTAAAAACTCCTCAATTGTGATGTATAGTACTCAAGTGGCTGGAGCTTAAACTTGGTCTGCGCGAGCATAAGAGTGGGATTACACCGTCATTCACGCCACAGTGTTTTTCGTCAGTGCAGACCTCCTGGCACACTACCAGCTACAGCCTGACGTAGTGAATACCTGCCTAGGGGACCGAATCACCAGCCTTACTGTCACTGGCTTCCACCTTTGTGTAGAAGTCCACAGAGCTAAGTTGATGCAGGCTTCCAGTGGTGGTACACTGCATCACTGAATAAATAATTTAATTGAACCAGCCACCCAGTGCTCCAATACAATACAACACGATACAGTGCACTATATTAAAACAAAACCCTTTTATTTGGGAGTGTTGCTCTCAAGCAACATCAAATTTACGTTGGCCTTAATGGGACAACAAACACTTCCCAATGCCTTTTACTGGCATTGTTGCTTCCAGGCAACGTTCCTTTACACACTGCGAATGCCAGTTGGTGTAATAGTTCAAGTTTTTCCACACGAGATGGCAGTTTGTGCAGTGGTGTTACAGATATCTCCTCGTGTGAGCAACGGGAGTGTCTTATTTTGGTTGTGAAAGAGTGGATTTCAATAAATTGGCAGAAATCATAGCAGAGTTTCTTCAAGAAATACCCAGAGGTGAGTTTACAGCAGAAATATTTCAATGTAATATTGTTTTGAATTACGTAAATAGTATAAAACTTTTATGTTGCCTGTTAGCAACATTGCCCATAGTTGGGACATGTGCCATTAGTATACCACATATTCTTACAGCGTGAGAGAGTAGACATTTTTATTTTCGGGGGCTTTTTAGCTATGGATTCCAAAATATTTTATGCAATTAAAAAGCGAGAGGAATAGTAGTTCCACCAGAAAACCTGGCTTTGTCTGATCTAAGCGTATCTGAAGACCCTGAAATCGAAGTTTTGGCAGACTGTAGTAATGATGATCCAGACTAGATTCCAGAGCGCCAATCCCATAACCTAGTTATACCAGAAACTGATTCTGATTCAGGAAGTGAAATCTCAGAAGCTGAACATTTGCAAGGACCTTCTGCAGTGAATCCTCCCAGTGCAAGTGTTTGTCAAGTGAAAATAAAATTACAAAAGCAGTCACTTACATGTGGGTAAAAGAAGATATAACTGCTATGGCAGAAAGTCTCTTTCCTGTGTTTTCTGATGAAGGCAATACACTACTGTGTTATTTCAGAAGATTGTTTGATTCAGAACTAAATGGCAAAATTGTGCAGGAAACGAACTTAAACTCTGTGCAACGAATTACCACGTCAGTGAACACCAATATAAATGAACAACTTTTCGGTATGAAACTTCCTGGCAGATTAAAACTGTGTGCCCAACCGAGACTCGAACTCGGGACCTTTGCCTTTCGCGGGCAAGTACTCTACCATCTGAGCTACCGAAGCACGACTCACACGCGCTACTCACAGCTTTACTTCTGCCGGTATCCGTCTCCTACCTTCCAAACTTTACAGAAGCTCTCCTGCGAAACTTGCAGAACTAGCACTCCTGAAAGAAAGGATATTGTGGAGACATGGCTTAGCCACAGCCTGGGGGATGTTTCCAGAAGTAAAGCTGTGAGTACCGGGTGTGAGTCGTGCTTCGGTAGTTCAGATGGTAGAGCACTTGCCCGCGAAAGGCAAAGGTCCCGAGTTCGAGTCTCGGTCGGGCACACAGTTTTAATCTGCCAGGAAGTTTCATATCAGCGCACACTCCGCTGCAGAGTGAAAATCTCATTCTGGAAACATCCCCCAGGCTGTGGCTAAGCCATGTCTCCACAATATCCTTTCTTTCAGGAGTGCTAGTTCTGCAAGTTTCGCAGGAGAGCTTCTGTAGAGTTTGGAAGGTAGGAGACGGATACTGGCAGAAGTAAAGCTGTGAGTACCGGGTGTGAGTCGTGCTTCGGTAGCTCAGATGGTAGAGCACTTGCCCACGAAAGGCAAAGGTCCCGAGTTCGAGTCTCGGTCGGGCACACAGTTTTAATCTGCCAGGAAGTTTCATATCAGCGCACACTCCGCTGCAGAGTGAAAATCTCATTCTGGAAACTTTTCGGTGTTCTGATATACATGGGTGTTGTTTCTATGTTTTCATGCACCGACTATTGGTCTCAGTCAATGAATTGTGAAAAAGTCACCAGTTTTTTCAGTTTGAAGCGCTTTCAAAAACTCCGCCGATACCTGCATTTTACGAACAATGAGAATGCTGTGAACTCTTCTGACAGACTTTTCAAAATAAGACCTGTTCTTGAGTCAATTGTAAAGAACTGCCATGAGCAGAAACAAGAGTCGGAATTTTCTAACGATGAGATGATGGTTCCATATAAAGGTACAAGAGCTGAGCCAATATATTCAAAACAAGCCACCAAATGGGGTTTTCAGATTTTTGTTGGTGCTGGTGTGTCTGGAGTTTCCAAAAATTCCATTGCAAGAAGAACTAGAAGGGAAAATTAAACAGTTCTATTACACAGCACGATTGTATAAATGTGTTTATAAATTAAATTATTCACGTACAGGAAATCTTTTGCCTGAGGTTATTGGCAAACACTTTTTTCTATAATATGTATAAATGTGGTCTACTGCTGGTAATGTTGCTTATACGCAACATTTCATAATTTTCATAATTTTTATCAAAAATTTCTAAAACTGACTTAACTCTATTTCTTTAAGCATAATAAATCAATATAAGAACTGAAAAAAAATTTGTTTTTATTTTCACCATTTTCCAAATAAAGTGTTAAAACAATGGACGGGTGCCCTGTGGCATGCACACCTAGATGTTTGACTCTAGAACATTTAGCAATTCCAAAGGACAAATTTCATTTGATGTTATGGGAAGACATAATATGGGTCTCTAAAAGCCTGTGGTCCTTGGCATTGCACTTTGTGTCAAAGAAAATCAGAACATGGCGCCCATATAGTTACTTCGCGTATATATCTCACGGACAGTTTCTGACAGGTACCTTGTACTGCTGTTAAGGGACTTTAATTACACCCTGCATTGTGCCACCATTTTCACCGTCTTGGATTGCACAAAAGCTTACATCCAGATACCTGTAGCTGCACAAGAATTACCTAAGGCTGCCATAATAACGCCTTATGGCTTTTAGGAGAGCATGTTTATGACCTTTGACTTACACATTGCAGCTCAAACGTGGCAAAGATTTATAGATTCCGTTCTTCAAGGACTACCGTTCTGCTTTTTATACCTCGACGATATCCTGTTGTTTTCTGCCGATCCAGAACAACAATGTCAGCAACTGTTTGGTGTCTTTGGATGAGAAGCGCAATGTGTAGTCGTACTGAACGTAGTCATGTGTCTTTTATGGCAGCCAGAAGTGACGTTTTTTATTCATAAGATCTCCACTGCGGGCTCCCTTCCTCTGACTGATTTATACAGCTCCACACGCCAGCTACATCCAAGGAATTACGATGCTGCTTGGGTATGCTAAATTTCTACAGGCGACAACTTCCCCATGCAGCAGAGGTACAGGAACCTTTCATGGCAGCATTGTCGAGTCTTAATGTCGATGGCAAGTCTCTTGCGCACTGGGCGGATACGTCTCGGCATTGGAGGCTGCAAAGAAGACTATGTCTGACACAGCACTTTTAGTGCTTCCAAAGCTTGAGGCAATGCTATCTGTTGTCGTGAATGTGAGCCAGACAGCCACTGGTGCGCCACTCTAACAGTGGGTGGACAACAACTGGTGCTCTCTGCTGTATTACTCCCACAAATTGTCGCCTTCACAAAGTAAATAGATTACATATAACTATCAGCTCCTGACTATGTTCCAGGCAGTCAGGTATTTTCGTCAACAAGTTAATGTTCAAATCTTTACTATCTACACAGACCACAAGCCCCTAACATTTTCATTCAGGTGGAACAGTGCCAACTGCTCAACCAGGCAGTTTAATCATTTTGAATTTGTGGCTCAGTTCACGACAGACGTCAGACACATATCTGGAATTAACAATTCCATTGTGGAGTGTTTATCGCAGATCAGCATCATCTCGAATCAAATAGATTTTTCTCACTTGCACAAGCGCAACGTAAGACAAGGTGCTGAGCACATACGTCAACAAACTTGAATCAGAACTGAAGTTACAGCTCATGGATGCACCAGGAGGGGATACACATCTCCACTGTGATATCTCAGTGACCGACCTCGCCTTTTCCTGCCGTCAGCGTTCAAAAGTCAACAACTCTTTTAACATGTCCATGAGTCGTACCATTCAGGAGTGCGACCAACCTTCTGTCTAGTATCTGAGCGCTATGTGTGGATGGGCATGCAGAAATACCATCATTATTGGGTAAAATCGTGTCTCAAGTGTCAGCAATGCAAGATCTCTCGATATGTACACGTCTCAATTGGCGTTTTTCCATATACCACCACATGTTTCGCCTATTTGGGTTTGGACGTGGCTAGCTCACTTCCTCCATCAGACAGACAGTGGTATTTCTTGGCACGACTGATCGTTATACCAAATGCCCCGAAACAGTACTGACAGACAATATCACAATCGACACATTAGCTTCTGTGACTTCTGAAATTTTCCCGGCGTATTTGTTCTTCTAATAATTTCCGGGTATGCAGCCGGATCCCGTCGACATTCTGCCACGATATTTCGGCCCAGAGACGTCCGGCCATCATCACGTGAGTACACAACTACTGAAGAGCCCAGGTGCAGTCATCTTAGTGAACACAGCAACCTGGCTCTTTTCTCACGTAATTTATCCAGTACGTGGATATCCTGAACCATCTCCTCCCCGTAAAGGTATTTGATGTGACTTCTGAAATTTTCCCGGCGTATTTGTTCTTCTAATAATTTCCGGGTATGCAGCCGGATCCCGTCGACATTCTGCCACGATATTTCGGCCCAGAGACGTCCGGCCATCATCAGGTGAGTACACAACTACTGAAGAGCCCAGGTGCACCTGGGCTCTTCAGTAGTTGTGTACTCACCTGATGATGGCCGGACGTCTCTGGGCCGAAATATCGTGGCAGAATGTCGACGGGATCCGGCTGCATACCCGGAAATTATTAGAAGAACATTAGCTTCTGCTTTTGCATCGACATGATTGGAGAAATTTTGGTGCTTGCTACATATCAGTATTGACCACAGACACAAGTAGGAGTCAGAACTGTTCACACAGCTGGCCAAGATTTGTGACACTCATCGCAAGAACATAACCTACCACTTGGCCAACAATGGGATGATCAAATGCTGGCAACGTTGTTTGATGTGTCATGACGAATCCTGAATATCGGCACTCCTCGTAATGTTACTCAGCCTATGGACAACTTTCAATGGGACATCAGCATGTCAGCAGGAGAATTAGTGTATGATGATTTTGTCAACAAAGAAACAATCAAGATGGCTCTGCAAGATCAATCAGAATTTTTACAGCATTTAAGACAGCATGTCTCCAAAATACGGCCATCAAAGGCTTAACGACATACTGTATCACACTCTTTTATATATAAAGACATCGATCATTGTTCTCATGTGATGCATCACCCAGATGGCGTTAAACATCTATCTTCAAGCCCCATATGGCAACCTGTGCTAGGTTCTCCAGAGACATGTACAAACAATAGGCATTCTGGTTAATGACAAAACGACGACTACCTCATTGAACCGAGTAAAGCCAGCATACATATTACATGAGACGCCACTGCCAGTGGCGCAGCGTAGACAACGACAAGGCTCTCATCGGGACTACTCAAAGCATCCGTCTCCTCGTAATGTGCAGCATCCGTCGATCAACGCGGTACTTCCTCCAATGTGGATGATCCGCTTCGGCTCCTGAGTTCACTTCCCAGCGAGGCTCCTTGATATTGATTCTCTGCTTGCGCCAGGTAGGCTGATGTAGCGTTCTAAGCGTCAACCTACACGTGTTCACGTGAAGTGCAGTGTTGTGCAGTGATGGTGCTGTGTTGTGCATAGCAAGTGAATCACTATCGAGTAGTTCCGCGCCTGGCCACTAGGTGCGCTGCACTGCACTGGCGATTTATTTCTCCATGGGCACATTTACTCTTCAATTTAAAATTTCTTTTCTGTTGTTGTTCTATTCGCCTACTCTTTGATACGGTGCTACGAAATTTTCCCGCGTTCTTTCTGAGTAAAAATTGTAATTCTGTAAGGAGGCTGACACTTCAATTGAATTATCTTTGGTTTACAAGTGGACAGTACCCTTACATGTTGGAAATAATAAAATCTGTTCTTTCATTATTTGGTTTATTCGTCCTACGCATAGAACACGTCAAACAAGAGTCGGGAAGCATTTCCCCTCCAAGAACCGACAAAGTCATTACCTAGATCTTATTGCTAAAGTTAACTTCTCGTTTCGTTTCTGTGTACATGATGCCTACAGCATATCTGTTGAAAGTAGGTAAGCATAAAGCCTTTTTCTCAAATATCAGACTAAAGTGACTTTACTGAGCTGACAGTATTTGCGAATCAGTCTTTGTACTAGTAAACTGCAAAGTTTTGTTACTATCACTCATCTGACAGTTACTTCCAACACATTTTAAAATTTGCACAGTACTTTCATTGGAGTGGCCAAGTGATGATGGTAACTGGATTGAAAAATTCTATACACATTCACTATCGAGTAAAATGGGACTTGCAAAACTTATTTATCGCATGCTATGTCCTTCTACATACAAGTGCAGCATTTTGTGTTTCATGTATCAGGGCAGACTGCTTTGCTTATGTACATTGTCATTAGTCATACCCTAAATTTTTAGGATTATGATGAATAATATTAACAAAACTTTGCAAATATTGTCAGCTCAGTTCAGTCACTTGAAACTGGTATTTAAGAAGAAAACTCTTTGGTTAGCTATTTTCAATAAAAATGCTGTACACATCATGTACATAGAAACGAAAAGAGATGTTAACTTTCATATTATGAGGTGACTAATGACTACCCTGATGTCTCAGAGGAAATATGTTAGACTGGCACCTGTCTTTCTCCATGGTGAAACTGGATATCTCAGAAATGTGACTAATAAACTACCAATAATAGTAAACTTCAGACACATTGATACAGTTCTTCAAAGATGTCTGTAATTGGTTGACAATATAGAGGATATCTGTCAAATTATGCTTTGTTCCAAAAACATACCTTCACCGAAGAGTCAAGCAGTATATTGCTCCCTCCTATGTATATCATGCGAAGAGACCATGAGGATAAAATCAGAGAGATTAGAGCCCACCCAGAAGCATACCGACAATCCTTCTTTCCACGAACAATACAAGACTGGAATAGAAGGGAGAACCGATAGAGGTACTCAGGGTACCCTCCGCCACACACTGTTAGGTGGCTTGCGGAGTATGGATGTAGATATAGATGCTTTAGTGTTAATTTTATGAGCTGAATCATTTTTGAAGGTAAGTCCCTACCGGCAGCGAGTTTAACAGGGATACTCTAGCAAGCTGCTATATGGACACCTGTCCATACTGCTACTTGGCGGCAATTTTCACATAAAAAAATGAACTCTCAAGAAATTCGAACATGGGACCTCTGTCATGATATAACAGTGTTTAATTGACTGAGTCATAGAGACACTGATTCCAAGACCACCTATTTTACAACTTACATGTCATATTGTGAGGTTTTTTCCCCTAAAAGTTGACAGACCAACACTTCCAAAGAAAAGTAAGACATAAGTAGCTCACAAAATTGCAGTGAATATATCACTTGAAGATAATGAGCTGCTACTTTAGTTCATGTGCAGGAATGGATTAAAGTATCTTGTGAAATGAAAAGGGAAACGTATTTGTTGGCAAGCCCAAGTAGAGATTCTGCAGTAGTTGCACACTACAAAAACTACTCAAAATTTCAATGAAAAGTGGTTAAAAATTAAAGGAATATGAACAGTATTTTAGAAGTCATTAAGTCTGGCAACAGACTTAAGCCTATATGGAATGTAGTGAAACAAGACGCAAGACGACCAGCCGTAGAACAGGATAATATCAGTGCTGAATAGATGGGAAGGTCTATAAATAATGAGTCATATGTAGCAAATATATTTCAGGAACATTTCCTAAATGTACTGAAAAGTATAGGGACAAACAATTTACAAAGAAAGTCACAGAAGTGTTTTGAAAAAGATAGCTCTCATAGAGTTCAATCAAATGAATATATCACCAATTTCTCATTGTAAAATTAAAAGAATTGAAGCTCTCTCAAAAATAAAAGCTCATCTGGTTTTGATGGTGTTTCCAGTAGAGTACTAAAGAATTGTACCCTTATAATAAGCCGTGTCTTACTTCAAATGTGTAATACATCACTAATGCAAGGCATTTGTCCAGAGAGATTCAAATATACCATTGCAAAAAACCCTACTTAAGAAAGATGATAGGAGAGAGCTTAATAAAGGCAGACCTGTTTCACTGCTGACATCACTTTCCATTTTTGAACAGATTATGTATTCTAAAATAGTACCCATCTCATCTGAATAACAGTATTATCCTCAGCAAATCACAATTTGGGTTTGAGAAGAGTTGTTCCACTGAGAATTCCATTTACATGTCCACTCACCAAATTTTACAAGCATTAAATGATAAAATAGCGCCGACTGGTATTTTCTATGTCCTGTCTAAAGCATTTAACTGTGTGAATCACAATAACCTCCTAAATAAATGGAATTTTTATTGGTTTGATGGTATAGTTGTAAAGGAACTTAATAATTTTTTCTTATTGATAAATATATATATAATTATTCGACTATCACACCAAAGATCCACTTGGAAAGTCTTTATCACTGACTGACAATAGAAACTTTAAGCTCTTTGATTATTAGTTACCTTTTGTTGTTCTCATTTCCTGGTGATAAGACTTATTGTGTAATTTTAAAGTGGAATGGTGCTGTACAATGAAAGGAATTTATAAAACAGAACGACTTTCTGATTTACCATGCCGTGGATCCCAGCTCCTGTAACTCTGTAAGGTTATTATAATTTTAATTTTGTATGGAGAATTTAGACGGAGGCGACGATCTTCACGACGGTACTGCTCAAAAATAGAGGTATTCTTTCCCTTCATGGCCGCCAATGTCAGTTTCAATATTTAGGTCATAGGCCTATTTGTCGTGACATTCAGAATCTGCAGTCTTTCTTTTCGTTTTATTAGGAAGTCTGATAATTTTCTTTCTTAAATGAGTATTTGCACTTCAACCACAATTCGTTTTACCCAGACCAAAGGGAATGATGGTACTTAGATCGTATGTGCCTCTATTCCGATCGTATGTTCACTTACAACTGAGTGTGTACCGACGTAATTATACTTATGATCCATTTGCTTTACGGTATTATTTCTTATTTTGAACCACTCACTCGCGAATGTATGTGCCCTCTTATTTTGTGTAGTCAGTCAGGTGTATTTCTTAATAACATTTCTTTTAATATTCAGTGGCTTAGTTTTCACAATTGGCCTTTGCCTGTGTCGCAACGGCGCTTCACACGAAATATTTATTACGCGACATTCATAATTACCGGCTGACTAAGATACCAACAATTTGACAGTCCAGTTATCATGGCGAGCTAGTGACATGACCTTTGTTTCAGAAAAAATTAGTACACATTTTAAGTTGAAATATTTAAGTAATTTTTCCCATCCATTATTGCGACTGTAACCAATTGTTTCTGCTACATGCTACGCCAACTGTGTACCAGATAAGAAAATTATTACCAAAATCAATCCATAAAATACATAAATATTTATCAAAAAAAGTGGAAAAGGAACTTTTGGACTATTAAACGTTAAACCTGCTACCAAGAAAACCAACCGGCAAAAGAATATCCATAAGGTAAGAGCAACAGCACTATTACACTTTTGGTTGATCGTAAATGTGGGATTGAATTGCATTTTTTCGACACCCACTGCATAGCACGCATGTCTTTCAAAATTTCTTGTTTAGATAGTTTTTTACATTATTGTAAATATATTACTTATGAATGTATCACAAGATGGCGGATCATTTTTATTGATTGTGCACCTAGAAGTCACGTATCAGTCTACTGTTTCACCAGAGACATATTTTACTACATTGAATTTCATGAACGAGCACGACGTCATCCGTGATTTGTTTACATGTAGTGCATGCCAGAATAGTAGTGAAGTTTGGCTGCATGCTGGTTTACAGTTATATATAGCTATGGTGAAATTAAGACCACAAACCAAAACGATGGGTAATTCATCCGATGAGGAATTAGTTACTCAACGTATACCTAACACAGAGGAAGAAAACATTGCAGATACTGATAACGCAATCACAACGACTAGTGGTACTCAGTCGCAAGTGACAGACTTTTGAAATTGTTCCAGATTCGGCAGTTGCGTCTCTGGCGCAGAATACCCTACCTTTGACACCTTCCTTCTTTGGACTAGTATGTTCTTGTGTGAACTTTCGACACACAGATGTGTAACAGCCATTCTTTGTTATGTGTACAAGTGACCAATAAATGTGTATTCAATATTAAGCGTGTTATCTCTTGATTAATCTTCAGTGATAACCACAGTGGTGACCCCAACACCATCGTCGTCTTATCCAGCGTTATTTGTGCTTGTTTTCGTCATTCACCCATACCGTGTGCCAGAGTGCATCGTTTCTGCCACAATGGATCTACCAGTGTTTTTTGGTGCAAGTGTAATGGGACCCATCAACTCTGCTGCTTGCAGCCTTCAAACTTGGCTAAAAGTGAACAGTTATTTATATCTGTCCTTGCCATGTGCACCTAACCTTACCCAGTTGAACATGGCCGCCATCTAGCGTGGTAGCACAACAGCCACAACATGGACAGTGCATGCTGCCTAACCACAAAAGGCAGGAACTTCCACTTTATGACATTGTGATTTATCCTTCATGTGCATTGTTATCTTTAGGATGGCTTGACGTGCCAGCAAAATTCCGGGACTGTGAAGAGAACATTTCTATGCATGGGGTAACATATTCTCATGTACATGGTGTTGCAGCAACACCCCCGCCCAGTTTTGGCGACGCCAGTCGGTTTGACTATGGCTGTTTCCACGACTGTTGCACCATGGTTGCACAAAAACTGCCATCTGCTCACTTTCGTAATCGCGCTGGCCATTCCACCCATGCTGGTTACCAGATCCACTGCTCCATAGTTCCACCACGACCGTCCCCGTCCCACTGTTACAATGGCACCGGCCATCACACCCCCATCGCATTCTTCATCAGGATTTCTGATTGGACACACCTTGCCGGCTTATATGCCCAGCCCTCCGTATCGTGTGTTGCATGCGGCCACCGCCCCACCTAGACTTTGGGCGATGCACCATTTACTGCTACTGCACTTCTGGCGTCAGAGGCGTCCTGCTTTGCCCGCAGCAATCTCCACCTGGCAGAGCTGCTGCAACATGGGTTACCAGGCAGGTTCCATAAGCTACCTGCATTGCAAAAACCCAACCCAAAAACTTGGTGCACCTTATTGGACCAACACCTGGAAATCCAAGGCATTTCTGACAACGGCGCACGTTTTATCTGCTTGGTGAGCTGTCTCCATGCACATGCAGACCTCATCAGCGACTTACTCCTCTCACCACCCGTCTAGCACAAATATTTGACTGCCAAGTCACTGCTTATCGAGTGCCTTTCCCACCCTCCAATGGAGGCTAACCATCACATTATTCACAAGGAGCATCTTGATTACTGCACCCCTTCGCAACTTTGGCAGCGCCTACATGCATTAATTAACGACCAAGCATCACCTGACACTGTCCTTTGGACATTGTGGATGGTCAAAATGCCTTCAGATCTTCAGCTTCGTCTACTGTCTCATGTCGCTGACCCACTCGAGGTTCGATTACCCATGGCGGATCAGGCTTATGCCATCATCCGTCACCTATCACGAATGACATCTCCATCATCCTCAGTAGGCACACCTGCGCCTTTGGTTCCATGCCCTGTCGACAGAGGCCAGCGCGCTCGCCTTGGCGCCTCAGCTGCTGGCAGAAGCTGCCACCTAACAGCCTACAGGATGTACTGCCAGTGGGCTCCCAACAGCCGCCGACCTCGCCAGAGCAGTGGCCCAATCGTCTACTGGCCCTGCTGCAGTCAGCTGCAACCCCTGCCTGCACCGTGCTGGCCCCCCAACTGGCCTATCCACTCTGCTGGTTTCATGCGACTTATAGGTCGCCGCCCACAACTGGTATGCACCCTGCACCAAGCCAAACGATACAGACAAGCACATTTAGGAGCCACATACTTACACAGCGCTTTCTTCCGACTATGCACCACCCACTTCAGCGACACAATGCCTCTATGCCACAAATATCTCGATCGGCATCCACTTTCTCGCCCACACTGGCGCCAATGTTAGCATCATCCCAGCCAAGCACACTGTCAAAGCACTATCCCTCTCTATCCTTGCCTTGATCTCTGCCAACCTTTCTTCCATTGCGGTTCATGGCACCATCAAGATATTGCTTCATCTTTTACTGGTTCACACCTTCCCTTGGACTTCCACACTGCCGATGTGGATGAACCTGTGATCGGGTTGGATTTTCTACACCATTACACCACATGTCCAGCCCTACAGTTCTGGGCACACCCAAGTTCAGCACCACTTTGCTCTCCACCTCCTTGGCTAAGCTTTCGATGTGTGCTTCTCTGGTCGAGTGCATAACTACACAGATCTCTGATGTGTCACATGTGCATTCCATACTTACGAATTCCGCACCCAGAACGATGACTTACATACCCGCATCACCTCTGCCTCCACTGAATTGTCACATGCATAGCGTACCATACATCACCTACCTGCAGCCATGCGGGGAGGCATCCCAGCACATGCCCCTAAAGAATCTTCTTGCCAACCTGCTCCAGTGTCAAGCACCCCAGTGTCTGCTGTTTCTTTCGCTTCACTGCGGACGAATTTCCAATATGCACCTACATGTGCCTCTTCTGTTTCTTCATGCCGTTTCACTCCTGCATTGCGCCTTCCATCACTGACTGCCACTGACGCCCCACCTACATCATCCTGGCTCATCAAGGTTAGTGAACCAATGTTGCCTGTGAATACCTTCTTGATCCCTCATGCTGACTTCCCTACACAATTATCGGTCATCAGTAATGGCACTTGCCATGAGATTCACACCACCAATGGCCCACCTGTTCATTGTAAGGCCAGGCGCCTTAATGCTTCCAAACATCTGTGCACCAAGGAGATCGTTCAGGATCTGTTGGTTTCATGTGTCCTCCACCCCTCTGATAGCAACTGGTCTTCCCTGATACACGTCGTTCCCAAAAAGGACGACACCTTACACATGTGCGGGAACTACAGGTCCTTTAATGCCTGCACCATTATCGATAGCTACCCCATTCCACATATCCAAGATTTCATACAGTTGCTTCATGGTTCTACCATTTTCTCTGTATTAGATTGTTCCAAAGTGTATCACCAGATTCCTATGCATCCACTGGATATTTCAAAGATGGCCACTATCATACCCTTTGGTCTATTTCAATACTGTTGCATGCCTTATAGATTGAAAAATACTGTGCGGACATGGCAGTGATTCATTGATTCCATTTTGCTCCCTCTGCCTTTTGCCTACACTTAGATGATATCCTTATCTTTTCTTCCTCTGCTGAGGAGCATGAAGTTCACCTCAATGCAGTCCCTTCGGCTCTCACTGCCAACGGTGTGGTGATCAACCATGATAAATGTCGACTGAATTCCACATCCATTATCTTCCTCAGCCATTCTATCTCTGCCAAAGGCCTCCAACCGACGAGTTCTCGTGTCGAAACCATACTTGAACTTGCTCTTCCCGACGATTACGCTCAGTTCCGTCATTTTCTGGTTATGGAAAACTATTACTGCCGCCATACTCCTCAAGCTGCCTCTGTTCAAATGGCCCTCGTTGACGTTCTCTCTGGCAAGAAAATCACTGGAAAACAGAAGCTGGAGTGGACCCAACCCATGCTCGACACTTATGGTAACCTTAAAACTGCCCTAGCCAAAGCTATCACACTAGCCCACCCTGACCCTGAGGCCTGTGTCTCGATCATGACTGATGCCAGTGACTCGGCTGTGGGCGCCATTTTACAGAACCACCCTGCCAGCACAACCCGCCCCATCATCTTCTTTTCCAAGAAACTAAGAGCCACTGTAAGTGGTTGGCGTTAGACTGTGAGCTGTTCGAAATGTACAAGGGGATTAAACATATTTGTAGAGACCTCGAGGGGCAACCCTTCAGGCTACATACAGATCACAGGCCACTTGTGGATGCTATACGTAATGCTGCTAAGGACTTTCTGCCCAGACATTTCCGCCATATGGACTACATCTATCAGCACTATTCCGACGCATGCTACATCCACAGTGTGGAGAATGTTGTGGTAGACTACATTTTCCCACATCTGCGTGCTAACTGCACCACTGGATCTGGAGGAGCTCTCCTGACTACAATCCAACGACAACAATATACAGCAACTAAGATCAGACAACAGCTAATCGCTCTCTGTCTAGCCCCGTATACTACCTGGTTTGCTATGCACGTCCTTTGTGATACCTTTACAGGCATACTTCGCCCACTGGTCTCCACCACCCTCTGCCATAGGATCTTTACTGACTTGCATGGCTTAGCTCACCCTGGGACATGGGCCACGACATGGCTAGTATGGAGTGCTTCATGTGGCCTGGTGCGAAGCTCGACTGTAGCACTTGGAGCCATGTGTACATTCCGTGCCAGCGCAGCAAGGTCGGCAGGCATGCCCATCTCCTCTGGGCAAGTTTGACTTCCTGAAGGGGCGTTTCTAGCACATCCATATTGAGGTCATTGGTGCACTTCCTCCATCCGAGGGCACAGATACATCTTATTTTTCACTGACTGTCTGACCCGATGGGTCAAGGTGGTCGCCATTACTGATATCATGGCTGAGATCGTCGCCTGTTGCTTCATCTCGGTGTGGGTTACTAACTTTGGCTGTCTCCTATCTCTAACCACTGACCAGGGGCGCCAATTTGAGTCTGCCCTCTTCGCATGACTCTGCAAACTCTGTGGTATCACCAAGTTTCATACCACAGCTTACCACCTGCAGGCAAATGGCCTCATTGAGCAGTGGCACTGCACACTCAAGGCCACCCTAATGTACCCTCCTGTGGGTCCTGTTGGGTATTCGCTCGGCTCATAAAGAAGATCTTAATGCTTTGCTTGCCGAGGTTCTGTACAACGAACCTCTCCTTCTCCCCACCGAATTCGTCAAGAATTCACCTTCTGTCACATCCGAGGATCTCCCTGCCCTGGTTGAGTATGTCCGCATGCAGATCACACACCTCCGCACCACCCTGCCCCTCCCCCCCTCCCCGTGTTCATCCACAAGGACCTAACTAAGTGCAACTTCGTTATGCTGCCGGACGACACTGTGTGGGCAGCCCTTAAGCCATCCTTTTTGTGCCAACACCAACACATTCGTCATCCACCTCCATAGACGGCCACAGACAGTCTCAGTTACTCAACTTAAACTAGCATGGTCCCTCAACGACGACCTTCCTCCTGAAGCAGCAGTCCTGCCTTCAGCTGATTCGTCTCTGCCCACCTTCACCTCTCCGGTGCAGCTGTTGGAACCACCGAGCTGCAGCACCGCCGACATTGCTGCCCCCACTTCCGCGCCAGCCGCCGCCTACAATCGCCACATTGGCACCAAGATTATGACTTTATCTCGAGCCTTCTCTCTGTTGTGCTCCGAACTACTGTGGAGGAGGGGGGGGGGAGGGGAGGGGACGGGTCTCTGTGGCGTCTGTAGTGCAGAGTGCCCTATCTTTGGCACCTTCATTCTTTGGAATAGTATATTCTTGTGTGAAATTTCGGTGAGCAGATGTGTAACAGCCATTCTTTGTTATATGTAAAAGTTACTAATAAATGTGTATTCAATATTAAGTGTGTTGTCTCTCGACTAATCTTCCATAATAACCACACTGCAAATGTACAAGGTCCAGTAGAGCCAGACATTAGGCAGATGTTTAGATTAATGCAGAAAGATCTGATGTCACAGTTTGCAACTCAAATAACAGCCCAAATCAATAGGGAATATAACAGCCCATATGAACACACAGGCAGGAAGTGTCACAACACAGGTAGGGTATGTAACAGCCCAAAGGAATACACATTTAGGAAATGTCACAACACAAATAAGCAATGTCACTACATAGGTAGACAATTTCACAACACAGATAGGGAATGTAACCACTCAAATGAACAATCTAGACAGTGATGTAAAAAACCTTACTGATATGCAGAATAAACTGACAACATAACTGACACAACAAAAAGAGAGGTGGTGGATTAGGTAATAGAAGTGGTGTGTGAAGATTAAAATTCCATGAATCAGGATACTGACAATTTGAAAACCACAGTTAAGGATGTGCCAGATCAGATAGTAAGTTAAGTAAAAATATCAATGCCATGAGTGTACAGCAAACCGTGCTCAATACAAAAATGCAGGAAGCTCTAAATCAACTTGAGGACATGACAAAACAGCAAAAACAGCTGTTTGAGGACTTTTTATAAGAAAAAGACACACACATGAACCATACTCTAGAAACAGAGCTACAAAAATCGATAAGTAACATAGTGGAGCAAGTATACACTACACAAAACATGTCTGTAGCTAAACTGCAAGTTGACACAGGCCAGATACAGAAAACGTTGAAACAGGACTTACGAGCCTGACAGAATCAAATAGCCGAGCAACTTAATAGGAAACAATACAGTGAAAGAACGACACCAAGACGCAGAAGAAGAGCTTGGCAACGTACCCAGAGATAAGAATGATAGTGCAATTAGTGACTATCCTACCCCGAATGTACTTGTGTGTTCACCAAATTATGAGATGTGCGGTAACCAACGACACTGTGACGAAAGAAAGAAACAGCAGGTAACAGAACCCACTTTGTTATCAGCTTTGTTACAAGAAAGTCTTATGAAACACCCGCAATTTCATAGGAAAAGATACAACATGCTACGGGTTATATCCAAGGCGATGGAGCATTATGGGCGATGTAAATCTCAGAAACTTGTCAGACATTAGAACAGTTTGAAAACGTGTTCTTTGAAAGTACTGGTCACATGGCGTTCAAGGGAGATTAAGAAAAGCTCTATTCACCCTGAACAATATAATCCAAAATTTGGATCACTGTGAAAGTATTTTGAGAAATATTTAAATAAGACGAGGTTCTGGGATGCGTGACACACACTGACGTCCTACGCATTCTGAAAGGTAAACTACCGCTTAATATTCGGGAAAAGCTAGTACAGGTAACCGAAAGAAATCTGGAGTCTTTTCTATGTGTCTTGGACTCTATGGACTAAATTAATGAAGATGAAACAGAGAGCCACACCAACCAAAATAATTTTCTTGGTAGTGGTGGCAACCAGGCTGCGTAGCGCAAGCCGCCGTAGTACGGTGTCAACAATGTAGCGCGTGCGGCTGAGTCGATCGGCTTTTGTCAATCCCGTAGCAGCAGCGCATACGCCAGGCCCGAGTTCGGGAGGCAAATTTTACGAAAGTTTTAAACCACGGTATAAAAGGAAAAGAAAAATGGTGACAGAAGCTACTCTGGCGGCTCCGGTAACCGGAAACGAAATTGGAATAGAAACGATAGCGGCAATCAGTGGGGTAACGGTTACAGTAATTTTCAGCCTCAATTTAGCAACAACAACACGGCTGACCCACGCAATGTGCAGTGACAGTACCCGATTAGTAATCAGCCTTATCAGTCCCAAGTGCGAAGTAACATTACACCTATAAACTCAGGGCGGAATCATGATCGGAATGCGCACCAGAGGAACAACACCTTGGGAGTGAACATTATAGAAGTGACAAAAGAAACACCTATAAAGAGTAATAACGAGGCGTTAAACTAAATGTGGCCTCATTATGCTCCCGAATGTTGGCTACAGACAGCCGTGAGCGCGATCCGAGGTAAGACAGGTATCGATCTCTATTACAGAACAAGCTCAACGCCTTAAGAAACATTTTGACAAACAGCTACATAGTGTTACCAGATTTGTGGTAGAAAAAAATTATTACTTAAGACCCATGTGAAATCTTCTCTGTTAGCCAAGAAAAACGCCAAGTGGCAAATGAGGTATACTGGTCCGTACATTATTGTACATATTCTACATGACTGATGTTATTTACTTGCATATCCTCACAATGGCAAAATCAAAGGCGGTGGTCTCGCGGTTCTAGGCGCTCAGTCCGGAACCGTGCGACTGCTACGGTCGCAGGTTCGAATCCTGCCTCGGGCATGGATGTGTGTGATGTCCTTAGGTTAGTTAGGTTTAAGTAGTTCTAAGTTCTAGGGGACTGATGACCACAACAGTTGAGTCCCATAGTGCTCAGAGCCATTTGAAAATCAAAGGACTCTAAGCACATAGAGACTTGAGGAAATTCCACCATGTTTAAGTATCACACTTCACATCTATCTATGCACACGAGTGAAATAAGTAACCCATGGTAAAAAGAAAGAATACAAATTTTATGCAGCTATATGAATCAGAGCATTTCACTACCTTTGTTTACATTTGTCAGTGACTGTGGACACAATACGTAAGCAAGCTAGGACATACACATCAATTGATGACTAGCAATGTTAGCTGAGGGTGTACTTGGAAGGTTTGACCGAATAGCTTATGATTACAGTCGTATTTTAGTTTTAAGTTTATGTACGAAAGATTCTGGAGCAAACCATTAGCACAGATCTCAGAACAAAGTAGCTGTAATTTTTTATGCCACTTGTTCATCAAGGTTGTAAGGTACAGGGTAAGTGACAGAAAATATTGGACTCCCTAACGTACATACGTATATGGTCACGCAAATATATGTCATGTTGCAGAGAGTATTTTTATTTTATTTTATTTATTTATTTTTATTTTTATTTATTTATTTATTTTGACGTAGCCACACCACTAGGCATTATCTATGAATACATCGACCAATCGAGGAAAACGGTATTACGAGGGTCGCTCCAAAAGAAATACACACTTTTTTTAAAAAACTCCATCTTTTATTCTACATGTTTGAAAGTTTTACAGTGTGTAGATACATCCTTTAGGAACAATATTTTCATTTCTCCACCTAATTTCCATCTCTCTCAATTGCCTTACGCCATATTGGAACCAACGCCCGTGTACCCGCACGGTAAAATTCTGGACAAACCTGTTGGAGACACTGTTTGGCAGTGTGCACAAAGGAATCATCTTCTTCAAACCTTGTTCCACGAAGAGAGTCTTTCAGTTTCCCAAAGAGATGATAGTCACATGGAGCCAGGTCAGGACCGTAAGGCGGGTGTTTCAGTGTTGTCCATCTGAGTTTTGTGATCGCTTCCACGGTTTTTTGACTAACATGTGACCGTGCATTGTCGTGCAACAGAAAAACATCCTGCTTTTGCTGATGTGGTCGAACACGACGCAGTCGAACTTGAAGTTTCTTCAGTGTCATCACATATGCATCAGAATTTATGGTGGTTCCACTTGGCATTATGTCCACAAGCAAGAGTCCTTCGCAATCGAAGAACACCATAGCCATAACTTCTCCAGCAGAAGGTGTGGTTTTGAATTATTTTTTTCTTGGGTGAATTTGCATGATGCCACTCCACTGATTGCCTCTTCATGTCTGGTGAAAAATGATGGAGCCATGTTTCATCACCTGTCACAATTCTTACAAGAAATTCATCTCCACCATTTTAGTACTGTTCCAAAAATTCGCTGCATACAGTTTTTCTAGTTTGTTTGTGAGCCACTGTCAACATCCTGGGAACCCACCTGGCACAAACCTTTTTTAACGCCAACATTTTCAGTATTCTGCAAACGCTTCCTTCCCCTATCCCAACGTAGCGTGACAATTCGTTCACTGTGATGCATCTGTCACCAATCACCAATTCGTTAACTCTCTGCACATTGTCTGGAGTGTGTGCAGTACAAGGCCTACCGCTGTGAGGACAATCCTCAATATTGCCGTGCCCGCTCTCATCACGTAGCCTGCTTGCCCACCAGCTAACTGTACTGCGATCGACAGTAGCATCTCCATACACCTTCTTCAACCTCTTGTGGATGTTTCCCACTGTCTCGTTTTCACAGCACAGGAATTCTATGACAGCACATTTCTTCTGACGAACGTCAACTGTAGCAGCCATCTTGAAGACATGCTGTGACGGCGCCACTCACGGGAACAAGTTGAACTAAGTGATACCTGAGCTTCTCCTGGCGTAAACTATGTTCAAAGTACTTACGGGCATTCAGCCAGGTTGAATTTTCGACAACTGCCGATATTTCGGCGGATGCACACTCCGCCATTTTCAAGGCTTAACTGCAACGACCAGACGAAGTGCAGAAAACACGAGAGCTCGGTTCTGCGAGTCTAACAGAAAAGATAACACACACCTAAACAAAAGCCACCAAAGATGAACGAAGTCAGAGCTATCGATAGTAAGAAACTATGGACTGGTAGTTGAGGAAACGTCTGAATTTACATGGGATTGGTTGGACGGTGCCTCATGGACTCAGGCTGATTGTGAATATCGTTCTGTCACTGCTCGGCATCTGGCTAAGTTTGAACGTTTCCGTGGCTCGGAGGCTGATCCTATCTCCCGACGTTCTGTGATAAATCTCACAGAGAAATCCCTTGACGACGCAGCGTTATCCGTGCTAGGGAAGGGTTTAAACTTTGCACCAACACCGAAGAGTTTGCCGGTAGTGGATTTTATCAGTTCGATTGAACAGGCAGTTTACAAACTACCTCCTGTTGATGCAGAGGATGTCAGGAGGGAGACATGTCGTGTTTTGACTAGGGCTCGTCCACCCAAGAGCAATGTGACATCAGCGGAGAGGGCTGCTTTACGCTCTTTCAGAGCTGATCCGGACATTGTCATTTTACCTGCGGACAAGGGCAATGCCACCGTTGTTTTGAACAAACATGACTATGTACAAAAGATGAATTGTTTATTATCCGACTCAGCGTATCGCAGGATCGATGCTGACCCCACGAAAAGCGTTGAGAGGAAGACCAACAACCTCCTGAAGAAAAGTGGTTTGCCACAGGACACTATCAAGAGTCTTAACACCTATAGTGCTGTTCCCCCCAGGTTATATGGCCTTCCGAAACTGCATAAGGAGGGGGTCCCTCTCCGCCCCATAGTCAGCAATATCGGTGCTCCAACATATCGTGTGGCTAAGCACCTTGCTTCAATGTTAAGCCCACAAGTTGGACGTTGTGAACATCATATTAAGAACTCAGCTGACTTCTTACGGCGTTTAGAGGGAATGCAGTTGAATGACTCTGATATGTTAGTAAGTTTTGATGTGGTCTCGCTCTTTACTCGTGTTCCTTTGTCTGATTCGTTGTGGTTAATTGAAGTGAAGTTTGGACTGGAACTAACTAATTTGTTTCGACATGTGTTGACGTCCACGTATTTCTTATTCAATGACCAGTATTACGAGCAGACAGATGGAGTTGCGATGGGTAGCCCGTTATCTCCTGTGATTGCAAATCTGTTCATGGAAGACTTCGAGGAGCGTGCATTGGAGTCGGCGCCATTGAAACCTGCCTGTTTTTTCAGATACGTTGACGATACTTTTGTTGTTTGGCCGCATGGCAGGGAGCATTTGAATGCCTTTTTAGAACATCTAAACTCGATCCACCCCAACATTCGTTTTACCATGGAGGTGGAAGAGGATGGTTGCCTTCCCTTTCTTGACGTTTTGGTTAGGAGGAAGGTGGATGGATCGTTGGGACATGCGGTTTATAGGAAGCGTACTCACACTGACTTGTATCTGCAGGCGGACAGTTGTCATCATCCGGCCCAACGTGAAGGGGTACTTCGTACCCTGGTACACAGGGCACATGTCATCTCCGACGTTGAGACTTTGCCTGCGGAGCTGGCCCATCTTGAGGCTACCTTCCGCCACAATGGGTATAGTGAAAGACAGATTGAACGGGCGTTGCGATATCAACCAACTGTGCGCCAGGTGACTGATGATAATTCTCAGTTGACTCCTAAATCTATTGCCATTTTGCCCTACATAGGAAGCACTTCAAACAAGATAGGTCGTATTTTACGGAAATACAATGTGAAATGTGTTTTCCGACCTCCATCTAAGATTAAAGCGCTTTTGGGGTCTGTTAAGGATGATCTTGGTTTACGTAAGGCAGGTGTTTATCGCATTCCTTGTAGCTGCGGCATGGCATACATTGGTCAGACCATCAGGACCGTGGAGGACCGGTGTATTGAACATAAACGGCACACGCGACTACAGCAGCCTAGCAAATCTGCTATTGCCGAACATTGTTTGGACACTGGTCACCCCATGTGGTATAATAATACCGAGATATTAGCATGCACGTCCGGCTATTGGGATAGTGTGATTAAGGAGTCTGTTGAAATTAAATTGGCTAGCAACCTTGTGAATAGGGATGGAGGCTTTTGTTTAAACTCGGCCTGGAATCCTGCTCTTTCACTTGTTAAAAAACATAGGGACAGAGTTAACGTTTCCTCAACTACCAGTCCATAGTTTCTTACTATCGATAGCTCTGACTTCGTTCATCTTTGGTGGCTTTTGTTTAGGTGTGTGTTATCTTTTCTGTTAGACTCGCAGAACCGAGCTCTCGTGTTTTCTGCACTTCTTCTGGTCGTTGCAGTTAAGCCTTGAAAATGGCGGAGTGTGCATCCGCCGAAATATCGGCAGTTGTCGAAAATTCAACCTGGCTGAATGCCCGTAAGTACTTTGAACAAGTTGAACTAAGTTTGAAAACAAGCGGGAAGGATGTATCTACACACTATAAAGCTTTCACACACGCAGAGTGAAAACTGTATTTTTTAAAAAAACAGTGTGCATTTCTTTTGGAGTGACCCTCGTAATTTTTTTGTATGCTGCAATGATGAAATTATTTCTAGCTGCTAATGAAAGTTCAGCATGGTATACACCATACACGTGACACACTAATCTAAGTAAACTGAATCTAAAGATATAACCTATGAATAAAAACTAGTGCGATCTTACTGAAATATAAATAATTTTTCAACTTTATACGCACATTAGAGTGCAAATACACTGTTGAGGTGCGATTTGTAAACGTTATCTGAGGCAAACATAACACCATCTCTTATTAGAAAAAAAGGAAAAAAAAGGGTAATATGTACAAGGTAAGTTACAGGAAAATGACCAGTAGAGAGATTAGGTAATCATGGATCAATCACAATTCTTTGCAGCTGGCATTCAACGAGACGCTACAAGACTTCAATCGGCGATGAGAAGCAACTAAGTTACACTAATGTCACAACGATTTACGATCGACCTTATAAAATATTACCAACATCACTGAGAAGTACACTACTTGATGCTCAGTAACACCATAGAATTTTAATAATTTGTCTCTTCTTTGGCATGGAAGTACTAAGAATCTATGTTGACTTTAGAGGAATACATACACAGATTTTCGCTTATGTTTATAATATGTTATCCAATCTGAGCTGAAGATATTTGGTGGAATAAGTAAAGTAAGGAGTGAGTAAGGACACATTCGATTAAAGAAAAAGAAATTGTGTACATACCAGTGATACAATGATGAACACACAAACATGAAAACATGTACAAACACGGACACAGACTTAGGAAGCAGTATAGCATACAGCAAGCAAGCTTCATTATCAATCTGTAGTTCGTACTACCTAGCATTTTAATTTTCTATTTATGTATGAATTTAATTAGTGATTAGCTTATTTATGTGTTTTCATTTTATTTTACTTGTTTTTGATGTGTGTACAATGTGTTGTTAGTCTTGGGTGACTTACAGATGAAATCCCCCCCACACACAGTAACTCAGAGGTAGTTTGCCTAGTGTGGAGACAATTTCTATAAGCGCTTTCCGTGCGTTTCTTTTTTTGTACAGTCGTTTTGATGTATAAGTGCATTTTTAGCAGGATCTTAAGTTATAGAAGTGGTGTTGTTCTCGAAAACGTTTCTGCGCTAGTATTAGTCTTAGTCGTAGGAAAGGGGAATTTTGTTAAAACTCAGTAAAGGCATGGTTGGGCGATGAAGTCTGGGGACACTGGCAGTATGTGGTAACAGTCAGCAACCAGTAGACCAGGCAGAGTAAACACGGCGTGGAGCTGCAGCGGAGTATTGCACGTACGAGTTGTTTGGAATGAAGCAACACCGAGGCAGGGAACTGGAGTGTTGCTTTAAGTTACTGCGATGTCTGAGGCAGGTCACTAGGCCAGAGCCAGGAGGGCGATGTGTAAGTGGCTGACATATGGGAATTAACCCCTGCCATAGTTTCTGTCTCTCTCTGACCCTACATCAGAAGCGAGGGGAAAAGCAAAATAAATGATCAGGCGCTTTTGGCTTGGGAGGTGTGCCAGGTCAGTCGAGAGTCGGGTCGGGCATGTGCTGGTCTACACTTATAGGGGCCAGTCTGGCAGTGATGTTGTAAATATTCTGTGTAACCTGTTCTTTTTTTATGGAATTTTTTGGGCTGCATTCCGCCTCTGGAGACACAACTCCAGGGCAGGACAGAACAGCAGCCGGGTACTTGGAGATTGCATGGTCTGCCTGAAGGAGGGCAGTGACAGTGGTCTGTGGCTGGTCGCTTCCCACCTGGCGTACCGCGGTCCGGGAGTGGCGTACGCTGCGGGGGGTGCGGCAGCGCTGCAGCGGCGCCAGAGGCGGCGGTGGGTGTTGCCATCCGGCAAGCACCACTCGCGGCAAGTTGCGGCGCAGCATCCAGGAGGGCGGGGGCTCAAGTCTGGTTCTGTCCTGGGAACAGCAGCGGCCAAGGGCCACGGGTGACCAGTACATCCACCTTCGTCCCATGATCGGACAGAGCAAGCCAAATGGGGCAGAGGGCGGCGGGGACCAGGGACTGTAACAGTCTCTAGAATCGCAGGCAGCTACACAACACAAGACGTGACGTATCGGCAGGCGGCGACCGGGCCGAGCATGGCCAGCTTCCAGCTCAACGGCCTTGCATATGGCAGAGCGGTGTTGGCATACCAGGAGTTGCTGAGCCGGCTGGACTCGCAGGACAATGCTGCATGCAGCACGCCGACACTACGCTGCAGCCACCGTAGTACTGTAAATTGTGTGAATAAAGGAATACTTCCGAATACCGCTGTATCACTCTGCACTGCCCCTTGACTCTATTGAACTTGCTCGGCCTCCTGACGAGAAGCGGCGCCGTGGGGCCCGGCTTCAGCTCAGTCATCTGGAGTCTCAGGTTCGACCATCGACACCTCGCAATAGTGGTGTCAGAAGTGGTGCCGGTTACAACGCTGGTAACAGATTTCCACTCCCACAACTTATACCGAGCAAGTAGCGTTGAGGTGTGCCTGTGTAGAGGGGTAGTTGAGGTGTTTGGTTACAGTCGTGATGGGTAGTTGAATACTTCTTGTCGTTCAGGAAGTGTTTGTCCATACCAGTCTAGGGAGGAAAGCAGGACTGTCGCCTGCACACGAGCCTAATGGGGAGGGGTGAGTGACGTTTTATGTATTGTGTATGTGTCATTCATTTATGTTTTAAGGGGTTAAGTGTCAATTAGAATGGATCTTTTTGAAGGTGTCTTATGTAAGGCCCGAGGAGCCTGTAGATTTCAAATGGTTCAAATGGCTCTGAGCACTATGGGACTCAACTGCTGTGGTCATCAGTCCCCTAGAACTTAGAACTACTTAAACCTAACTAACCTAAGGACATCACACACATCCATGCCCGAGGCAGGATTCGAACCTGCGACCGTAGGGGTTCCGGACTGCGCGCCTAGAACCGCGAGACCACCGCGGCCGGCGCCTGTAGATTTATCTGAATTCAGGGGAAATGGGGGACATGACGACATATCGCCTAAGCGATGTAATTTTTGTAACCTGTCAGGTCACGGATTACCGTGTGCAAAGGGGGTGTCAAAGTGTTGTTTTATTTGCAACAGATTTGAACATTTGACGTGCAATTGTTCAGAAGGTAGATGGGCGATGATTCGCCACAAGATCTTAGTTTTAGAAGTAGTAGAGTGGAATTAATACTAACAGTAGAGCTATATGCAAGAATGGAGGAATCACGGCAAGCAGCGGAGGCGGCAGCAGTGATTACAGCACAAGCTGTACCCGCTCTAACTGAGCAAATTCGGCTATTGTCGGAGGCAAGGATAAGGGACAAATAAAAATATGAAGAATTAGCGGAGAGATTTGAGGCATTGCAAGTAGGGGAATGGGCGTTGGATGAAAGTAAATTGCAGATCTGGGAGTGCCATAGACCGTTTGACCCGGCAATCGCGGCATTGATTAGCCCCTTTTCGGGTAAAACAACAGAGAATGTGTTGGTATTTCTTAATGAGATTATCACAATGGCTTAGGCCAATGGGGGGTCGGATGTTGTAATGTTGCGAGTGGCGAGTGGCGAAGTTACGCCTGAGAGGGAAAGCCAAGTCGTCCCATGAAACGTCGAACAATGTGGGGACGTTTGCAGAGCTTGAGGCTGGGTTACACCAGAGGTACCAAAAACAGAATAGTACCAGGTTTTTTCGGGAAAAATTAAGTGCGTTAGTTATGAGAAGAAATGAGACTGTGGAGGTTTTCTCAGACAGGATTCGAAAACGGAATGCGCATATGTTCGAACTGTCGCAGAATGGGAAGAGTGAAAAAGTGCTGTTACAAGAGGCCGGAAACAGGGCATTAGATGTGTTTTTGCAGGGAGTACTGCCAGAGATGTCACGTCGGGTGAGAATAGAGAATACCAGTGATCTTGTGGCGGCTCTAAGGATTGCCACACACAAGGGTGAGTCAAATGAAAGTCTTAAATTCGTAATAACAAATCAAAATTTCGCGCCGTTATCCTTTAAGTTGGTAAGCGAGCTACAAACAGCGTGCAGAATGGCCTGTAGGTGGCAGCATAGTGCAGATGCACACATACCGTCGCCGTATGAGTATAAAGATGGCCGCCCCACTTGCGACTTGCACCAGGGAAAAACAGCGTTCTGTTATTCGGTTTTTGCGTAGTGAAGGTGTGAAACCTATAGAAATTCATCGACGAATAAAAGTTCAGTTCGGAGATGCATGTCTGTCACATCAGAAAGTCTACGAATGGAGTAGGAAGTTCGAAAATGGTGTGACTTCAGTGGAAGATGTTCCTCGTCCAGGTCAGGCACAACGAGTTGTGACTCCACAGAACATTGCAGCAGTTGAAGCCATAGTGAATGAAAAGAGCCGGGTGACACTGAATGACACTGCATCATGTTTACAGATTAGTCATGGGTCAGCACACTACATTGTGCGTGATGTGCTCCAGTTTCACAAAGTGTCTGCAAGATGGGTCCCACGGCAGCTGACTTCTGAAATGAGAGAACGACGTGTTGATGCTTATGAAGTACTTCTTCGGCGCTTTTTTAACGAGAAGGTGATGGCTTCCTTCAAGAATCGGTACTGGTGACGAAACCTGGGTTCACTTCCACCAACCGGAAACGAAGAGGGCGAGCAAGGAATGGCGCCATTCCTCATCACCAAAACCAAAGAAGTTTCAAACAGGATCATCAGCAGGGAATGTTATGCTGATTCTCTTTTGGGACGAAAAAGGCGTAATTTTGGAGCATCACATGCCTAGAGGGACCACTGTCACCAGTGCATCATACACAGATCTACTAAAAACTCATCTGCGGCCTGCAATCAAAGCAAAGCGACGTGGATTGCTGTCAGCAGGTGTCCTTTTGCAACATGACAATGCAAGACCCCACACTGCCCGTACAACAGTTGCAACATTCACAGATTGCATTCTGAGTGTCTTCCTCATCCATCTTGCCCCAAGTGATTTCCATACGTTTGGACCACTCAAGGAATTTATGCACTTTGTAAGAGCTAGAGGACTTGCATTGAGCGTGGGGGAGATTATGCTGAAAAGTGATATAGCATTGTACCACCTCTGCACAGTAAATAATATTTAAAAAAATACTTAAGGTTTTTATTTGACTCACCCTCGTACTTAGAGAAGGTAGATTATGCGCGAAGCAAAGGGTGGGGCATAAAGTTCTGGCAGCGAAAATTAAGTGTTTTGGTTGTGGCCAGGTAGGGCATATTAGAAGGTAGTGTCAGTCAGTTGTGATGTTACTCATGTGAGAAAATGGGTCACCGGACAATGAACTGCAGGGGGAACCTCGGCCACAGCAGCCGTGAAACGAGAACGGGACTGCTTCAACTGTGGGAGGGAGGTCCCAGTGACATTAGGTAATGCGCTTGTAGGTGCACAGACGGACTGCTGCTTATTAGGCTTGGTGAACGGAAGGGAACAGAGGTTTCTGGTTGACATGGGGGCACATGTGTCTGTTATTAGTCTAGACCTGGTTAGCAGGAGAAGGCTTGAGCCACCACGTTATAGGTTACGTGGGGTGGGGCATAATAAAATGGAGTCATTGGGTACGACGCTACTTCAATTTGTGATCGCAGGAACTAAGTTTAGTGAGCAGGTGGAGGTGTTACCATGTGTGGATGACGGGTATTCGGTGATTCTCGGGCTGGACTTTCTTGACAGACATAGTGCAAAGATAGATCTTCGGCAAGAAACAGTGGAACAATGTTTTGCGTGGGGAAACGGCTGCAAATGGACGAATGTCGCAAGGCGCACTTAACGCGAAGGAGACGCCAGCTTAACTGCGAACGGATTCATTAAAGGTCGATCAGCAGGATAACATACCGGCAGGTACAGGGAAGGTAGACTGGGTTTCGATAAATACAGACTTACCAAAGGAGACGTTGTACGTGGTGGGCCCACTCTCGAGTAATGATGAGTTGGATAATGCGCACTGTTTTCTGTGGAGGAGTTTAGCTCACGCAAGTTATGTGGACGGAGATTATAGGGTTGCTGTAAGTACAGATAACTTCGGCAGAGCGGATTTTAGCCTATCGAAAGGGCCTCGATAGGGAGGATTTAGAGGTGAGCCATAAGCAAAACGTCGTTGCAGCGCAATTGAGGAGAAAATTACAGCATTTGCAGGAAGACGTCAGGGTCGCGTTGGAGGAATTGTTATTGACATTTAGCGATTTACTAGGAACGGAGGGTAGGTTACCGGCAACACCGATTACGAAGCATCACATAGCAACAGAGGATAATACACCAGTGTTTAGGAACCCATGTAGGGTAGTACATCATATGCAACCGCTACTAGAGGTTTTAATAGAACAACTACAGGATGGAATCATAGAGCATATCGATAGTCCGTATTCAAGTAATATACTTCTCGTACCTAAGAAGTCGGTGGATGGTACAAGGAAATATAGGTTTTGTTGTGATTATAGGTTTCTGAATGCGAAAAACATTTCGGACGCATATCCGATTCCGAATATTATGGACACATTGGACAGTCTAGGACAATTTAAGTATTTTCCGACGATGGATTTACGGATTTGATACCACCAGTTGGAAGTAGCGCCAGAGGATAGGGCAAAGACAGCTTTTACTGTTCCTGGGGGACACTATCAATATGTACGTATGCCGTTCGGGTTGAAGAATGCACAAGAAACTTTTCACCGATTATTAGATGGGATTTTAAGGGATTGAAACCAAAGACATGTATGGTTTATCGAGATGACATTCTAGTATTTTCGAAGGATATACCAGAACATGTATCAATCAGGTTTAAGAGAAATCCTTAGGCGATTGTGGTCGGCACAGTTAACATTAAGTTAAGGAAAATGTAATTTTGCGCAGACCAAGTCAAATATTTAGGTCATGTAATCAGTGAAAAAGGGGTTCAAACCGATCCTCGGTTAACAAAGGCAGTTCAAAATTTTCCGACACCACGTACAACGAAGCTATTACAATCGTATATTGAGTTATGTTCATATTATCGTAAATTTGTAAAGGATTTTGCTAAAATAGCCGAGCTGTTGTCAGAGCTGTTAAAGAAAGGGGTTAAATTTCAGTGGACGAAGGAATGCCAGCAAGCTTTCGATGAATTAAAAATGAGATTAGTTTCTGGTCCGGTGCTGGTATTTCCGAATTTTGAAGAAGACTTCATCTTCACATGTGACGCAGTGGGATGTATTTTGGGGTAAATGGTAAAGGGACAGGTGGCGTATGCTTCCAGACAGTGAAAAAGGGCAGTGCGGAATTATTCCACAATGGAAAAGGAGATGTTGGCTGTAATATATGGAGTAACGTATTTTCGTTGTTGCCTTTACGGTAGGAAGTTTAAGGTCGTGAGAGATCATGCAGCGTTGAGGTGGTTACTGGGACTCAAGGATCCATCTAGTCGGTTAACACGGTGGGCTCTAAAATGAAGTGAGTTTGAATTTGAAGTAATTCATAAGCCAGGGAGGAAACATCGGGCTGCAGATGCATTAAGTCGCAAGTTAGACACATTAGAAGTAATGGTTAAGAGTGTTGCGGAATGGCAAAGGGCACAAGCAGAGGATGAGGAGTGCCTGGGTTTTAGAACTCAACCACATTTCATTGTGGAGGGAAATTTGTTGTGTGGAGTTACCAAGTTTGGACCACGGGTAGTGGTACCAAAGAGGAAGTCCTAAAGCAGGCCCATGATCATGTGCTTTCAGGGCATGGGGGTCGTCGAGCAACGGAAATACGAGTAGCAGAACGATTTTGATGGCGCACTCGGAGAAGGGATGTGGAACAACGCGCAACAAATTGTGTACCGTGTGCGCAGCAAGTGGATGTGACACGCACAAGAATTCCATTTCAACGGTTACCAGAGGCTTCGAAACCTTTTGAGTTTATCGGGTTAGATATCTGCGGGTCATATATCACAACGCCGGCGTGGAGTCGTTACGTTTCGACTATAATTGATCAGTTTTCGCGGTTTCTAGCCATGGTCGCAATACCAGACCAACAAGGAAGTACGGTAGCACACGCTTTAGTCAATACTGGTTATTGAAGTTTGGGGTGTCTGATACCACAATTACGGATCAGGGAACGAACTTCATGTTCGAATTAATGTCACAGTTGTGTCGTCTATTGAGGATTAAAAAATTACAGACCAGTCAATTTCATCCACAGTCGAATGGGAGAACGGAGCGAGTACCTAAGACAATTTCAAAAATGCTAAGTTATTATGTGAATGGAAACCTATCTTCTGTACGTGGTATCGAGTTATAACACCAAAATACATTCGGGGGTCGAAACGTCATCGTTTGAGGTGGTCTATGGAAGAAAGATGCCATCGCCAGTTCACGTTCTATGTCCGAAATTTGGTGCTAAAGGGGACACATTGAGGAAATTTGCATGGACAATACGGTTAGACTGGAAAAGGGTACAGAAGGCCTATACGAAAGCGTTGGAAAGGCAGGAAGAACAGAGTAAGCGGTTGGGACCTTTACCAAAGTACAGGGTAGGTCGATGGGTACTGATCACGAGTGCATATACACCTAAGGGAAAGACGAGAAACTTCTTGATGAAGTACCACAGACCATACCAGGTCGTGGAGATGACTTCGCCTGTAAACGTTAAAGTGCAGTGAGGAAAGTTGCATGGACAATTCGGGTAGACTGGAAGAAGGTACAGAAGCCCAATATGAAAGCGTTGGAAAGGCAGGAAGAACAGAATAAGCGGCTGGGACCTTTACCACAGTACAGGGTGCGTCAATGGGTACTGATCACGAATCCATATACACCTAAGGGAAAGATGACAAAATTCTTGATGAAGTACCACGGACCATACCAGGTCATGGAGATGACATCGCCTGCAAATGTTAAAGTGCAGCTGCCAACAAAAAATCCATTTTCCACACAAGTAGAGTAAAGCATTTTAAAGGAATGGTGGATGGATTGCCTCAATTACAAGGAAGTGACGCAATTGCAGAGGCTACGCAAAGCAAAGGGAAGAAGAAGGTCGCGGCGGAGGGACAACAGCGGACGCATAACGTTCCGTATGCGTTACAGTCTCGGAGGCAGTAAATTATTATATGTGTAATATTGTATGGCATGTTTACATTTTGTATCAAGGGATAATTTGTGTTTTGGTGGGTCAGATAATAGTTGCGTTTTTCTTGTTTGTTGTTTTAGTTTTGTCATTGTATGGGGGAGACTTTTTTTTTTTTTTTTTTTTTTTTTTTTTTTTTTTTTTTTTTTTGTTCAGAGAATTCGATAGGGGCAGAGTGAACTATCGGGAATTTTTGAGGATGGCGTTGTAGTGACTTGTAGTGGGAAGGGGTTCTGCAGATATTACCAATGCAGAATCTGACATATTTAAACTCTACGTTAAATCCAGAGTTTTTGGAAACGTTGGATTCCTTTATTAATGCACAGGAAGGATCTATCACAGTTAATAAAGTACTGGAACACGTTCAAACGTTGCAACAGCATCGCACCGACAAAATAATGACAGTTAGCATTTCAGCCACAGGGTGTGCCGTTTTTCTATTTTTCTTGAGTACAGCTTTGTGGAGAGTGTGGAAACGTGCACCAGTAGAGGAGGTGCCAACACATCAGTTACCTACCGCATGAGTAACCAGTGCAAACAGCGTATGGGTGTAGAGTTAATGTTTTGATGTTCTCATTAGTCTTAGGCTGTAGAATGTAAGTTTTGTGAACAATGTATGTTTACGCAGCCACAGGCCAAGGCTGTTATATTTCGATTCGGGACAAATTTCGTTGAAATGAGGGAGGCGTGCTGCGCTAGTATTTGTCTTAGTCGTAGGAAAGGGGAAATTTGCTATAAATTCAACAAAGGCATGTTTGGGCGATGAAGTCTGGGCCGCTGGCAGTGTGTGGTAATAGTCAGCAACCAGTAGGCCTGGAAGAGTAAACATGGCGTGGAGCTGCACGTACGATATGGTTTGAATGAAGCAACAGCGAGACAGGGTATTGGAGCGTTGCTTTAAGTTATTGCGATCTCTGAGGCAGGGCACTAGGCCATAGCCAAGAGGGCAATGTGTAATTGGCTGGCATATAGGAATGTACCCCTGCCATAGTTTCTGTCTCTCTCTGACACTACATCAGAAGCGAGGGGAAAAGCAGTATAAATAGTCAGGCACTTTTAGCTTGGGAAGAGTGCCAAGTCAGTCGAGAGTCGGGTCAGACCTAGGCTGGTCTACGCTTATAGGGGTCCAAATAGCAGTGATGTAAATATTCTGTGTAACCTGTTCTTTATTTCTATGTACTTGTTTGGGCTGTATTCCACCTCCGGGGACACAACACCGGGGCGAGACGGAATGGCAGCCAGGTACTTGGAGTTTGCATGGTCTGCCTGAAAGAGGGCAGTGACAGCAGTCTGCAGCAGGTCCAGGACGGGCCACATTCGCTTCCCACCTGGTGTACAGGGGTCCGGGCGAGACGTATGCTGTGAGAGGCGCGGCAGCGCTTCAGTGGCGCCCGAGGCGGCGGCGGGTGTTGCCATCCGGCAAGCACCATAAGCGGTAAGTTGCGGCACAGCAACCAGGAGGGTGCGAGTTCGACTCCGGTTCTTTCCTGGGAGCAGCAGCGGCCGAGGGCCATGGGTGACCAGTACATCCACCTTCGTCCCATGGTCGGACAGAGCAGGCCAAATGGGGCGGAGGGTGACAGGAACCAGGGACTGTAACAGTCTCTAGAATCGTGGGCAGCTACGCGATGCAAGACGTGACGAATCGGCAGGCGGCGACCGGGCAGAGCGCAGCTGGCTTCCAGCTGTATGGCCATGCAGATGGCAGACCAGTGTCGGCATACCAGGAGTTGCTGAGCCAGCTGGACTCGCAGGACAACGCTCTGGGCGGCACGCCGACACTATGCTGCAGCTATCGTAGTACTGTCAATAATGTGAATAAAGGAATACTTCCGAATACCGCTATATCACTCTGCACTGCCCCTTGACGCCATTGAACTTGCTCGGTCTCCTGACGAGAAGCGGCATGGTAGGCCCTGGCTTCAGCTCAGTCATCTGGAGTCTCGGGTTCGACCATCGACACCATGCAACAACGTGTTCTCTTGTGCCCTGTGAGATGTAAGATAGTATCGTGATCGTGAACAGTAATACTAGAGACACGTATTTTCTGAGAACACATTCACCTATCAACTTGTGTAATGAAATATTTTGAGCAATATGTACACCAATAAAGTTTTGAAAGATAAATTCAAGAGCAAATAATGAACATGGGGATAAAGTACTAAAAATTAGCCATTGTCTCATGAGCTACACTTCCTTTTTTTTAACAGTAAACAATGAATGGGACAGTGTACAGTTACCCACTGATAGTGAGTTACTCAGTGACAGCGTAGGTTATACGCATAGAGGCAAGTAAGAAGCTGTTTTACACCACGAACCTTCTACTTCGAAACAAAGGAGACTTGGTCAATCGAGAAAGCGTGCTACAGTACGGGTGTTTGTGCAAATTATAGGACAGTGTGCCATTGGCTAGTTAAATAATAAAGTGCAGTACTTACCTTTGTGCAGTGAACGTAGGAGGTGCCTTGAGGTCCTTCTCGCAGCCAAGGTGTACCATGAATCGAAACAGGTGCAGTAGTTTTGTAAACACTGTGACCGCTGCACAAAACACTTCTTAAAGAGGTATTACACGGCACGTGCTGTATCGCTTCCCGATGGTAGGTGTATGGTTACTGGACACTGAACGGTGCGTAGCGTCCTGCCAGACTAATTATTGTGTACGCTGTTACTTGTAAGTGACGCGTTATAGACTAATGGCATAATGCAGGAGGACAATGTGAATGGGAAGCAAAATCTACCGTCAAATGAACGCTCACTATAGTGCAAAGAGATGTAGAAACACTATTTCCTGACCCACTAAATAAAGTCTTACCACTACAGCTCATTATTTAGGTCCCATGTTATGAAATAAAAACGACACCCATGTTCATTGAACAGCACCTATGTTTATGTATATGTTAGCATTAAGTTAGACTGTAGCCTCCCCTTCACTTATCGACCTTAATGACAGTAAACATTAAACTGTGTGTACCTAATGGAAATTTGGGAAAAGCAATCATCACTTAAGTTAATCTGTCGATAAAGAGGGAGGAAAGTGTTACACCTAAATGAAAGGAAAAATGCAAATGAAACTGGTGGAAATTAATTTTGAAAAGGGGTAAAGTTAATAAAGAAAGTAAATGTGTGTTCGTTACATTAACAATTAATTGGCATTAATTAGATTTTTGAGATATGGGAAAAATTACTGTCGCCAGTCCTATAGACAACTACTATAGTAACTGAAAAAGAAAGGTTATTGCATATATAATTAGCAGTAAAAGTGTGGCAACTGAAGGTTGACACATGTTGTGTGAAAACTGAATGTTTGTGAGAAGTAATAAATTTTGCTACACCCTGACTTAATTTAGCAAAAGACTTAATAAACCTGGAAAATTGAAAGTTAATTTAGTGACTGAAATTAATAGTGAACTTTGTTTCTGAAGCACTACGAAATTCAATAAAATAAGAATCTATGTAATTTAGAAATAAGAGATTTAATTTGGAACTTGAATTAAATGATTCTGAACAATTACCAATAGTAAAATTTAGTACGTACCAAGCTGAGCTGCAGTCACAGGTAAGCTAAAATATGGTAACAAAACTCGCACTCTTATTTTGTGCTTGTGTAATCTAAATATTGTAGCCAGCTATGAATACCTTTGAAATTAAAGTAGTGAAATCGAATGATATTACTTTAATACTAGTGTTTGGATTTATATATATGCATTTATGTCGACATGCCGAAATATACGATGTTCTTGTGAAACTTTCTTATTTTCAGCAAAAATGTAATTGTAGAATATGAAATGTAATTTTGTTGTCAGCATGGTATTGGAAATGTTATTTTTACTCAGGACCAAAGACCCTCCAAATCATCATAAAGAATTGAAGTATGGACTTGTATAAAATGTAATGTGAAATTCATGTATTTGATGTAATGGACAATGCAGGAACTTTTGTGTGTAATATGTAAGCTAATGTATATTTTGTGTACCCTTACGTATATGTTTTGCTTTCATTGCCAAGTGCCCAGGCCGGTACCAGAACTCAGTGACCAAAGTGGTGACGAGAAATCCTGTAAAAGACACAAACAGTGCAATCCAAGTACATATGTGAAGGAGTGAAAGAATTATTAGTGTGTAAAGTGGTTGGGCTCATTGCCAAGAATTTGACATTTCTTCGGACAATTCGCCAAAGGGGGGCAATGTAAAGGAACTTAACAATTTTTTCTTATTAATAAATGCATATATTATTATTCGACTCTTTCACCAAAGATTCACTTGAAAAGTATTTATCACCGAGAGACAAAAGAAGCTTTAAGCTCTTCGTTTATTAGTTTTAATATTAGATAGCTTTTGTTATTCTCATGTCCTGGTGATAATATGTGTTGTGTAACTTTAAAGTGAAATGGTGTTATACAATGAAAGCAATTTATGAAACATAATGACTTCCTCATTTACAATACCATGGATCCCAGCTCCTGTAACTCTAGGAAGATTATTATTACTTTAGTTTTGTATGGAGAATTTAGATGGAGCCGATGATCTTCACGATAGCACTGCTGAACAATACAGGTACGTGAATGTGTTCATAACTATCCCATCGTGGTCGTCAATGTCAGTTTTAATATTTAGGTCGTAACCCTATTTGCAGTCTTTCTTTTCATTTAATTAGGTAGTCCAATAATTTTCTTTCTTAGATGAATAAATGCCTTTTAACCACAATTCTTTTCACCCAGACCACAGGGAATAATAGTACTTAGAATGTACGTGCCTCTATCCTGATCATACTTTCGCTTACAACTGAGAGTGTACCAATGTTTATACTTATGGCCAACTTCCTTTATGGTATTAATTCATATTTTGAACCACTCAATCGTGAATGTATATGCCCTCTTATTTTGTGTATTCAGTCAACTGTATTCCTAAATAACATTACTTTTAATATTCAGTGGCTTAGTTTCCACAATTGACCTTTTGCTGTGTCACAATGGCGCTTCACGCAAAATACTTATTATGCAACAATCATAATAACTCTCATTTCAAAATTATGACAGCGGCCGACTAAGCTACCAACAATTTAATAGGCCAGTTACATAGTCAACCACTGCATAATGGCATATCCATCCACAAGAATGCAGAAAGTTGTACTTAAAACTTCAACCAATGTAGCCTGGGGGTCATTATTATGACTGTTGAGAAATCATGTATGGTGTTCCCCCAAGCTCAGTCTTAAGTCCACATTTGTTTCTCATCTATATAAATGATCGTCTATATAATATATAAGCAGAATTATCTCTCTTTGAAGATGACACTGGTATTGTAACCAATCCAAGTGTATATAAATAAACAGAAGAAATATTAAATAATGTCTTTAAAAGTATGATTGACTGGTTTTCTGTGAATGGTCTTACTGTCAATTTTAGAAAGACATTAAATATTCAGTTTGCACTCTAAGTGTACTACACCAATGTTAAGGGTTACACATTATAAATAAGGTAGAAACATGAAAAATTTTAGGTGTTCATATTGATTAGAATTTAAACTGGAAAAAGCACTTTCTATAGTTCCTAAAACAACTTAATTCGGTAACATTTGCGCTTAGAATCACAGAAAATTTTAGGTGGAGACAAGTTAGCAGGTTGAAGTACTTTGCACATTTCGTTCAACAGTGTCACTTAGAAAAAGGTTCTGGGGTAACTCATCTTTAAGAAAGAAATTCTTTATTACTCAAAAACGTGCTGTAAGAGTAATATATGGTGCAAATCCAGTATTATCTTGTAGATATCTGTTTAAAGAGTGCTCATTCTGGCTATTGCTTCACGGTATATTTATTCGCTCATGGAGGTTGTTGTAAATAAACCACGACAGCTCAAAAAGAAGAATGATGAACAGAATTACAATAGTAGTAGGAAAAGTTACATTCATTACTCCACATCACGGCTGTCATTAAAACAGAAAGAAATGTGCAATACTGCAACAAAAATTTTGATGTGTTACTCAGAGATATAAAATATCTTACAGATAGCAAAATAAAATTTGAAAACATACTAAAAAGTTTTTCCTTGACAACTCCTTCTATTCCATAGAAGAATTTATATTAATTTAATGTATGAAAGAGGGTGGACAGGTTTACTAACTCACATCTGTAGATATTTTGAAAAAAGAGAAACATTAAATTTTTTTTATAAATCTTCAGCATATAGCCATATTTAAAAATTAACTTGTGTTGTGTATGCAAAATGACTCATTTCAAATCATTACTGTTTATCTTGCAAAGGATCCATGGAACATGAAACCAACTAACTGCCTAGCTACTGCAGTTTAGCATCTCAAACAATCACAAAAGTTGATATATGGTCTCTTCCGTCTTTGATACAGAGTGTACACATCATAATGGGGTCACACATGATCCTGACAGAGTGATCTTAACGTCCTCTTCAGGCCAGACGTCAAATGAAATATAGATTCTTACGCTCTTTGGAATGTCTGGAGCCAGTGAAACGCCTGCCTGTGTTGACGTTTACGACTGGAAAGTGGTATCTCGTGATTAGTTGCTGTACTCATCTGGCTGCAGTGCCAGATGAACAGCTCAAGTGGAATATAATTGCATACCTACAGTTATAAAATTCGTGTAGTTTTGCTCAGTTTGACCCCTGAGTTATCCATTTGCACTAACCAAATTAGCGAATATACTAAAATGGCTGCTTGCTACTAAAAGAAAAATATGGTGCTAATTGCATTTCTGTTGTCCTTAAAGTTTTAGTCTGTCAGATAAAAGATATGTCAATGCGATTTTGTAACACACTTGTGACCCCATTGTAGAAGTAGACTCAAGATTAAAGACTAGTCAAAATTCTCAATTTAATTATAATTGTATATTAGATATTGAGAAATGTATTGGGATATTGAAGCTTTTCTCGCAAAATTAATCCAGCAATAACATTTCATATACGACAGGCACATTAGGAATTACTTCAAATACATTTATACAGATATTTTCAATGTAATTATTACTCTGTGCTTATAAATTACTTTAATGTTCAATAATTGTTTGTCTAAACCAAATAAGAAACCTTCAAATTTCATTACTACTTCTCTGTTAGCACTCTGGGTATGATATGAAACTCTCATAATTTTCTGGGCATCTGCATCATAAGTACAGGTAATGTAGTTCATTGATATCTTCATCCTAGTAAAGTTAATAATATCAATATTTATTCAGTACAAAAGCGCAATCTAGATTACTACCATATTTAGGGTCAAGTGTGTGTACATTACATATTTGTAACAATGACTCACCCAACTTTTGTTGCTTTTGCAATAAGTCATTCCTTGGCATACAAGGTGCGGTGTAACCATCTGGCAGGGAATAACAGCTGTAAAAAAAATAAATCAAAGTAACATGTTTATGAATACTGATTTTGAAGAAGACGGCTGAAGTTAAAGTTCTTGAAGTCAGGAGAGTGTAACTCAGAGTGTTTAAAAAAATGTTTGATTAGGTGTAACTTGTCTTTGTTGACCTGCTGCTGTTAATTGTTACTATAATTTCTTGAACTCTGAATTTTGTTTCTTTCTTGACTTGGTCTTAGGTGATTCAGGGCAGTTCAAAATCTGGATAAATTGTAGTGTCCGATACCACTCATCAGCTTTGACCAATGACGTCATACATAAGGTGAAGATGCTGCAATGGACTATCTATGAATGGAACGGATCATACTTGTAAGCAAACGAATTTAGCATGCCATAAAATAATACATTTAACGTGACTATTATTTATGTACAAATTTCAGTTAAACTAGTAGAAGGTGACTGAAATAAATAAGAACATGAGAGCAATTACGAGTGCATATATCATATTATATTTGGCACATGTACTGCAAAAACGATCCAAATAATGAACCTCAAACAGTTGCAATCGCTAACTACAAGCAACCTATGTAGGAGGTTATTTCTAGTTACCAATTCCAATATTACTGTTCGTTGAGTAAAAATCTTATAACATCAGAAACATGCTGGAAAAATGATCTTGTTAGTGAACTACAGAATACGAATAGACTTTCAAAAAATGAAAATCTTTACACACATTACTGCAACAAGCAAAGAAATAAAACGCAAAAATGTCCAAACCTTGCAACCGATAACAATACTACACGAAAGTCACACCGTCTACAGTAGCACTCGTACAATACAGTAACATAAAAAAACGCAACACAAAACAAGAAAAAAGTATCAGACCCACCAACACCTAACTAACAAAACGAGGCTTGTACATTTTACTGACTACTTTCATAGATGCAAGAAATAAACAATAACCTTTAGGAATACTCTTCCTCCAACAGTTTTCATCTAAATGACCTTGCAAAATTGAAGTACTTCTCTTTCCCCACCTGACAACAGATTATACAGCCCCCCAATGCCCCTCGATAAGTGTTAATACATGCCCCCATCTTATAATCTTTAAACTGAATATTGTGATTCACGACCAAATGATGGTAACCCCTTTCACCCAGCCCCCTGTACGAAGAAAACCTATCTGACATGACTACAGCGCCTTCTTACACATATTCTTCTATTAAAGATGTCAAGACTTCCTTTGTCCGATTTGGTGCAACCCTAAATACAGCATCAGCACAATCTCCTCCAGAAACTACTAATTCCAAGAACCCAAAGCCCAACAACCTCAAGCCCCCTATCGTACTTTCTCTTTCCAAAATGTGACCTATCTCCTTCAACTATAACCCCTGGTCCCCGCAATGACCTCCTATACTTTATAAATTCTCTGCAGACCTCTCTGCAAAACGAGAACCTGTCGACTACAGTGCCACATGAAACTCCTGCTTCGTGCATCACAGATTTGCAAAAATATTCATAGCAAAAATAGTAGGTTAGCATGACAATTACTTCTAAATTCAGCCTCGATCTTTCGAACCACGTCCCCTGTGTATGGATCTCCATATGTTATTTTTTCTGCACCTCCACATGTATTCGTCGGAAGTTCGTAATGACGCAACCTTCACCAAACCCATATAATTCCCAGAGACACTGCACTTGCAAAATTCAGCAATGACGCTCAACTACTACTGCTACTACTACTACGTGATCAGGCCCAATGGACCGCACGCATCTACAAGTTTCCTCCTCCACTGTATTCTGTCCATTGCTGCTATCCGCCATTCATCCACATCTATTGACATTTGTTTTAAATCTTCATGGAGTCCATCCCTCCAACGCTTCTTGGGTCTCCCTGGCGTTCTCTTTCCTGTAGGTGTGAAATCCAGGAGCTTCCGAGGCAATCTGTGATCCTCCATCCGGGCACATGGCTGGCCCACTGCATTCGTTTGGCTTTGACAGCTCCTGCTATGTTGGGCTGCTGGTATAGTTCCTCAAGCTCTTGGTTGTATCTGATCCTCCATTCCCCTGTATCTGCATCCATAAGCGGACCGAAGATCTTCCGAAGCATTTTTCTGTCAAAGACAAGGAGCTTATGGAATTCCTGTTTCCGGATACTCCATGTCTCACAGCCATATAGAACAGCAGGCTGGATCAGGGTTTTGTACAGTCGAATCTTGAACTGCCTGGAGAGAGATTTGGACCGAAGCAGTTGTGCTAGGCTGTAGTAAGATCGGTTTCCTGCTTGTATTCTGGCATTGATCTCTGCTTCACATGATGAGTTCTCAGTGAAAAGTGCCCCTAGGTATTTGAATTCTTGCACTCTCTTGTAGGAATGGTCCCCAACCTGTAGTGATTGTAGGTGATCAACAGTGTGACAATGACCACGCGTCATAACAAGGTAATCTGTCTTAGCTTCGTTTATGTTTAGCCCAAGTTTGCTGGCAGCCTCCTTTAGTGCTTTGGTCATTTGCCCCAACTCCTCTTCCGACCTAGACAGTAAACAGATGTCGTCTGCTTAGGCTAAGTATGCCAGTCTCTTTCCTTCGATTTCGATCCCTTCGTTCTCTTGGAAGGTCACGCTTACGATCTTCTCGAGGGCAAAGTTGAACAGGATAGGGGACAACCCATCTCCTTGCCTGATGCCCAATGACTGCAAAAATTTTATAGTTGATTTACAGTCACTCATTTTCTGAAGCAAATTTTTGCAGTAAAAACAATTGACTATCCATAACGAACAGCGTAAGAAATCAAGACCTTATAAATCACGACTACTTATAAATCACGACTACTTTCATTAACAAAAGATGCCGAAAACAAATTACGAGACCAAAACAAAACAATCTACATCGAATTTTTAATACACGCGTTTAATGAGGAAATCAGGAGAAATCATTTAACGTTCATCGACAGCAATCTGCCGCACAAACAAAATAACATCACACATTACATCATTGGTGAAAGCCGACGAGTGGTATTAGACAGTAGAATTGACCCCAAAATCCCATACTGTACTGGCACCCTCACACAATTTATCATTGGTCTTATATTTACTCACTGACCATTAAAACATTCTTACATACTTTAATTCGATAATTACAATCATGTAAGTTGTCCAAAATTACAGAAAAGTTATTATTTGGCGATTACAATTGAAGTGCATGAAATAGGATACAAGGTCAAATGGGCATCTGTTATTTTAATGGAAAAATCGGTGGAATGATTCATATAAACAATGCTAGTTCCATTTTCGTTAACAGCACTGAAATTGGACAGTATTGTCCCAAGTATTCTTAACATTTTTACTGCTTCAAATATAATCATATTATTTTTTTAGTGTAGACAGAATTTCAATATATAATCCAGCAGCCTAAATAAACACTTTGTTTATATTCTCAGTTTAGATTAATATTGTGAATTACACTAATTAAGACATAAGTAGACGTTTTTATGTTAAACAACAGTACAGCATGTTGAGAGTATGACAAAGAGAATTGTTACAGGTTACTAACATTACAAAATACAGAACTTTTGTGCTTTTTTGTTGCACAATTGTCTGTAAACGAATAGTGCTAACTGCAATTCAACGAATCGACGATTCATTTTTTTTCCAATGGATGAGCGCACTATTAGCGAATACTTTGAAAATTACTTTCAGATCTCAAAAGGCGAAATTACATGTTTGTGTCCAGCCTAGTAACATAATAGTTAATCAAATGATACAAATCAGCTTTGAAATCGTTTGAAAACTGGGCTGTTAGATTTCAAATGTTAATACAATTAACGGTGTAAAGCACTGAGGCAGGTGGCCTAAATGATTGTCACATATTCAACACTGATTTGATAACTCTGGTTGTCTTTTGTTGCGACAGGAATAATGTTAGTGTGCAGTCTAGTGTTTACAGAGACCAATATAAAGAAGAAAACGTTAACAGATGAAACTGTAGCATGCAAGCAACTGTTTTTCACTAACAATGATTCCTAATTTGTGATGGTTGAAACCACTTTTAATAGCTTGCAATGTACCTACTCAGTGTGTGCCTTCCATGTCAATTTGAGATCTAGGTGTATGACTAGGTGTCACTGAGTTTGTGATGGAAAATGTAAATAGCGTCAGCTTTAGCGTTATGTAAGATATGGATGACACGAGAAAAAAATTAAGGGTACCCATCATGTTTACTTTCTTCACCATATTAAATATGGGTTCACAATCTGGGATAATTTGATAGTAGCTAAGCGAGTTTTGAGATTACGGAAAAGGCTATTAGGATCATGAAGGATATAAACCTAGAAATTCCAATGAGCCCCTGTATAAGCGTATAGGTGTCCTACCTTTACAGTGTATTTACATTATGGAGACTCTAGTTTCTTAAAACTAGCGCTATCGTCAAGAAATGGCAGACTATTTGAACCAATTTGAACAGTGACAGTTATCACCATAACAATGTTCCTGTTGTTGTTGTTTTGATCTTCAGTGCAAAGACTGGTTCTATGCAGCTCTCCACATTATCAGTTTAAGCCTTTTCATCTCCGAATAACTTCTGCACTATTTTGAAATTGCTTCTGTATTCATCTCTTTAATAGTGCAAAATATATAAAAAAACAAGTAAATTTCAGCATAAAATATAAAACAACAGAAACTAAAGATAACAAAGACTTTTTCCTTTTTTATTGGCTTCTAGCATACAATAACAAAGAAATGAAGGGAAATGGGAATGAGCGAGTAATGTGGGAGTAGGTGAACATAGCACTAGTCTAAGCAACTACTTTCAGAACGGTAGAACATGAGCAGCCAGGTATTGTCTGAAGGCGGGTGGGAATGGTCAAGAGTTTTCTATTATCGATCCGAAACGTCAGCGTAGCCAGTCGCTCGACCTACTCTAGCTAAACTCTTTGGGCCCGCTTTACTGCATCTTTGGCGTGTTTACATCGTGCGAGGCACGTGTTTAGATGTGAGGTGTTGTTTACAGTGTATGGCTGTTACAGTAATGTTTATGTGTCGTAGAGTTTTATGTCAAATGTGGTTATAATCAGACAGTCAGTGAAAGCTACATTCTCCCTACATAACTTCGTATTAATTTCCAACAATAATGGATGAGAGCAAAGCAAGTGATATTGAATCCGAGAATGAAGTTTTGGATTTAGAGCATTCGAAACTTTTGTCAGCTGTTAGACAGTTGGATGGGAAACAGCGGTAATTACGTAGTGTTATCGATTACTAAATATTTTCTGTTATTATTGTGTACACAATGTTTAAGCACTGCGCTGGACTTAACAGGCAGCATTTGCTTTTGTGTCTGAATGAGTGGCTTTACGATCAGTTTCGTTGTTTTATGGGAAATGCGAATGGTTACTAGCCACGTATTATTAACTGTCGCTGCCAACGATTTAGACACGTACCGCCTTGTCTAATGTAAGAATGAAAACCATGTCATGGCCATGACTAATGTGGATTATTTAAAAGTAATCAGAGAACCCTGTAGCCATTTGTGTGCACATCTTTGTTTGTACTTTCGATATTCTCATTCTCCTGAGCAGTATTGCTGGATGGGCTGTGTGTCTCAAGCAATATACCTTGTAGATTGACGACATTTTATCCGATTCCAGTTACGATCTTTTGATCAACCGTAGTTATATGGTTTTGTGTTTTGTGACGTGCAAAATTTTCTATTCCCAAACATTTAATGCAGATTTTCAGTCTTTGTCCCACTTAAAAAGGCTATCGAGTTCTGACTATTTCAGCTCCTTTATCCAGGCAGTACTTCATTGTAGGTAACTGCATCAATCAAGAAATGTTAGGGTATTAGAAATGTTGTATACCAGGTCATTAATATACAAAATGAACAACAAGGGTCTCAACACACGTTTTTGGTGCATGCCTGAAATTAGTTCTACACCTGTCAGTTTTACTTGAGTAATGCTTGTTGGCATGGAACTGGTCGTTCTAGTTAAGGTTCATTCTGTTTGAGCTAAGTATATGCTATGTTCTAAGATGCAACAGCAGATGTATGTCATTGAAATTTGATGGTAGTTTTGAGGATCATTTGTAGACAGGTGTAACTGCTGTTTTCTTCCAACTCTTTAGCAGTTTTTGTGATTGAGTGATCAACTGTATATCGTGGGTAAAAGAGAGGCTAACTCAGATGAAAAGTCTGCATAGATTCTGACAGTATTTCTGTTGCGTCCTGTAGCTTTGTTAAGTTCTTATGACAGTTGTTTCCAGTTCATCTTTGCAGTGGTACAAAAATTAGGCTAAAGTGTTATACTGGTCACTACTTGTGATGACAGACTGATCTGTAGTGTAGCTTGAGATGTAGGTTGCATTGAAAGGTGATAAGTTTGTCTGAGTAGGTAAGCATAGACTAAAAAAAATTAATAAGAGATGGTACTGAGCCTTTCTGAAATTGCTTCACAAAAGAAAACTAAATAAATCAAGAAAACTGCCAACACGAGTATTGTAGAAGTAGATATCCTTTGTGTAGTGAAGAGATTCAGAAAATACCATTCTTGTGAAACATGAGTAGCTCTTTATTCTTCTTCTTTATCGTCGCCTTGTCCCATGTCACATAGGGTTGGTGTTGCTCTTCTGGATCCTTCTCCTCCACAGTACTTTATCCATTGCCTCTTCCTTCTTCCATCCTTTCTCCCTTAGGTCTCCGGAAATCTTATCCTTCCCTCTTATCTTCGGTCTTCCTCTCCTTCTCCCTCCTTCAGTCTTTATACCTTCAACTCTGTTTCTGATATACTCTTCCCCTTTTTTCTGTAAGTGTCCGTACCACCTTAGTCTGCTCATTTGTGTCTTTTTCCCCATGGGTCCCACTTTCACATCTCCTCTATCAAATTCATTTCTAATCCTGTCCTTTCTTGTTACCCCACACATCCACCTCAGTGTCCTCATTTCTGCCACTTCCATCTTCCTTTCCTGGGATACTGTGATTGGCCATGCCTCTGCCCCATATATCATAGTAGGCCTTACCACCGACTTGTACACTTTCTCTTTAAACCCAATGCTCACCTTCTTGTCACACAACACTCCACTCATTTTCCTCCATTTGTCCCAGCTGCAATTTATTCGGTGTTGTATCTCTCTTTCCAGTCCTCTGTCCCTCTGTATGTAAGACCCCAGGTATTTAAATTTGCAGACCGATTTCAGCTCATCATCCTGGATCTTGCAAGACCTCATCCGCACACCCTTCAGTGCTAAATATTCTGACTTTGTCCTGCTAATTTTCATCCCTCTTTCTTCTCTTTATTCTCATGAAGTAATGAGTGCTATCGACAGGGGATGTCAAATTGATGCCATATTTTTCAATTTCCAAGGGCTTTTGAAACCATTACTCTCTTGTGACATAACCAAATTGTGTGCCTATGGAGTGGCATCTCAGTTGTGTGACTGGATTCATGATTTCCTGTCAGAAAGATCACAGTTCGTAACAGTTGGCAGAAAGCCATTGAGTAAAGAGAAGTAATATCTGGCATATGCCAAGGAAGTGTTATAGGCTCTGTGTTGTTCCTTATCCATGTAAACAATTTAGGAAACAATCTGAGCAGTCCTCTTACATTGTTTGCAAATGATGCTGTCATTTCCCATCATGTAATGTCATCAGATGATCAAAACTAATTGCAAAATGATTTAGACAAAATAGCTAGGCCTATATGGAGAAAGAAGTGGCAATTGACTCTAAATTGTGTGAAGTCATCCTCATGAGCACTAAAAATAATCCACTATATTACTATTACATAATTAGTTGCACAAATGTAACGGCTTTGAACTCAACTCAAGAGATTACAGTTATGAATAACTTAAATTGGACGAATCACGTAGATAATGTTGTGGGGAAAGCAAGCCAAAGACTACAATTTATTGGTGAAACACTTTGAATCTGTAACAGGTTTACTAGAGAGACTGCTGACACTATATTTGTGACCCCTTTTCTGGAGCATTGCTGTGCGGTGTGAGATTTCCATCAGATAGGACTGACAGAGGACATCGAAAAAGTTGAAAGAAGGCCAGCTTGTTTTGCATTATTGTGAAATAGGAGAGAGTGTGCCATGGATCTGATACACAAATTGGGTTGGCAGTTTTTTGCTGCGGCAGGACCTTCTCATGAAATTTCAATCAGAGAGTGAAAATATTTTGTTGGCACCCATCTACATATCGAGAAAATCACAGTAAGAGAATCAGAGCTCGCATGGGAAGATTTAAGTGTTCGAGAGTGGAACAGTAGAGAAGAAGCTTAAAGGTGGTCCAATGAAGCCTCTGCGAGGCACTTAATTGTGAATTGCAGAGTAATGATGTAGTTGTGGATACCACATCAGAAGAAGAGAGCTAAAAAAAAGAAGATTATACGAAACTACATTGGATGTAACCTTACAAAAACATAGTAATTACCTATGGTAACAGACTTGCAAGCATTGTCATTGATCTTGTCAGAAATTCATACACTGTGCAAATATGTGCACAACACCTTTGCGTCAGTCATCATCTGACATGTAAATTGCGTGGCATGGTAATGCATTTGAGAATAGTAGTGTTACCACATTATTTAACTGCTGCATCCACTCAGCAATGGCAAGAAACCAAACCTTGCAATGTTTCTTACAAATGGCACTATATACACTGGTTCATGTAAGTGACACATGTGCATGATTGTGTGGGAAAATGAAACTGTCAGTCAGAAAATACAAACGCAAGTATCTAACTGAAATATTGATTACATTTCAGAGTATATCTCTGTGTTATACTAACCATTATATGGAGGCATGGGTACATACTATACATGATTGTCACAAGTTACCATCAGCACAAAAACTTTTAGTACAATTGTCAAAATGTGTTTCATGAATAGAAGATAAATATTTGTACCATATATATTCAGTACAATATTGATGAGCTACATATATACTGTCAAATCTCAAAACCAACTTCTTGGTACTTGAAGTTGAAGAATGGGTCAAATTATACATACATCTTTGTTGTAAAACGAAGCATTCACAACCGCATCAGAGGAAATGTGGAACAGCAGCATAGTTCATCACAATGTAGAGAACAGACATCAGAAACAAGGTGTGGGCAAAACAAACTTTTTAGGCCTCATAAATACATAAATAGCTGATGCCCTTGCAGAGAACGATAAGATAAAAAAAGAACAGTGGATCTTAGATATACAAAAATAACTTTAAGGTGTTAATATATACACAGTGCTGTATGTGATATATAACTTTATTCTGCATGATAAGCATTTTGGGGCATGTGTGTGTAACAAGTTGCAGTTGGTTGACACATCAATTTTTGAACTTTTGCAGCACACATGTGGCAGAGACAGAGGAGATGGTTAGAGTTAAATGTGAGACAATCTGGTATAAGGTTACTACTGGCTATGTTTAAGTATGATGCAATAAGCAGAGTTAAGTAGAATATGTTATTGGTATGATACAGTCATTTTCACATAATGCCACACATTTCTGAAGCAATGTGCCTGAAGGTCGCAATCACGTGATTACCGTGTGTGGTGGCTCAGCCTGTGCCCTAACTCTGCATTACAAAAACTTTCATATTTTACACTTACTATTGATTTTGTTTTATTTGCATTTTTATTCCCTTTTATGTAGATCGTTTTCTGTATTTTTATAGTTTTTTCTTTTATCCGTGAAATCCAATATTTCGTGTGTTATCCAATGGTCTCCACTGAGCTTTGTCTTTTTGCATTTTTGATCCTCTTCAATCTTCACTATTTCCTCTCACAAAGTTAACTGTTCATCTTCTGTTGTATTCCTTCCCCGTATTTCAGTCAATCATTGTGTAATGCTTCTTCTAAAATTTCCTACAATCAGTGTTTCTTTTTCTATTTATCCATGTCACCTCATTTTCCTCCCATTTTCCAATTTCTTCAGATTTAATTTACAGTTCATAACCAAAAAACTATGATATGTCCCCACATCTGAGCCTGGAAATGTTGTGCAGTTGAAAGTCTGGTTTCAGTCCAGTTTTCTTTATTCATTATTAGTGCTTTCATCTGTTGCCCCTTCTCTTGTAGTGATATTTAATGTGCTGGTGGCTGGCATTTTACAATGTTAACAGTCTTAATTATGAATGAAACCATGTTCTTCATAAATGCCCTGCCTGACATAAAAAAGGGAAACACCCAGAAGACATGATGGGTGACGTGTCCTAGGTGGTAGGCTGCATACAATAAATGATGAGTTCTCAAACAGCATGTGACACTTTGTTAACACAGCACAGAAAAAACATGTTTCAGTATAATTTAGATTCTAACTGATACAATTGAAATGGATCCTCCTGATCCCTTATGAATGTGGCAGAGCCAGACTCTGTCGTGGCAGTGTTCTGTCGTGGCAGTGTTCTGTTGTGACAGTAGTCTGTTGTGAGGTAGGTGGTGATGATAACTGCTGTGTACAGGTTCATGTAGAAGAATATCAGTTATGGTGACACCAAATCCAGGAAAGGCCAGCATCTTGAGGAGGTGAGAACTCCAAGGGTAATGGCTGGCAGATCAGTGTGGATGCTGTTGGGTATCTTCTGTGGATGGCCACCGAGATACTGAGTCCAGGATAGACCTGTTAACGCTTTCAAGTTTGCTGGCTGGCGGATCAGTTTCGCACGGCAGCCATAAGCCCTCACAGAAAGACCACTAGGTGCAGACAGCATATGTGGAGAAAGCATTTGCACAGCAATCGCCGACATAGTGTAACTGAGGTGAAATAAGAGGAACCAGTCTGCATTCGCTGAGGCAGATGGCCTTCCCACCTGGAAAGCAGTGTATTAGACCTTACGGCTAACTGGGCAGGTTTCCTGCAACATTTGTTGGATGCTAGCAGCAGTCAGACTAAGGGAATTAGGAATTATGGTAACTGAGCATAGACTGCCATTAACACCACAACACAAATGCCTACATTTTGAAATGGTGATGTGACCTGCAAGCATGGACTGCTGATGAATGGCATCCCAAATAGCCATTGTAGGCAAGTAAGGTGGCAACTTGGCAGGCGAACCCATTCTTCCAATTTTTTGGAGAGACAGAGTGATTTTATCCTGGCATCATGTTTTGGGGAGCCAGCGGGTATGACTTCAGGTCACAGACAATTGTGACTGAGGGAACTGCGATGGCACAGTGGAAAGTAATGGACATCCTGCATCCCCATGTGTTAACTCTCATGTGACAGTATCATGATGCCATTTTTCAACAGGACAGTGCTTGAGCACACACGGCAAATGTAGTTATGAACTGTCTATGTAGTGCTGAGATACTCCTGCATCCAACAAGATCCCTAGATCTGTCCATGATAGAACATATGGAACCAGCTCAGACATCAACTATGTCCTGGTGCCAGTATCCAGTACATCAAAGACCAATTACAACAGGTGTGCTTAGCTTAGCTCAGGGAGGAAAGAACTGCTTCAGACATCCTTCTTAACTAAATCAGTGGATGCTACCAGGCCTGAGGGGGTGCAATGTTTTACTAAGTAGGCTCATACTGCCAAGTTCTTTGTCATTTCCTTCTCTTGTTCTGGGTGGTTCTCTCTTCTCTTTCGTCTTTTTTCCAGGCAGTGTATTTTCGGTGAGACCGGTTGTCAATGTTAGTTTTAGTAAATTCACAAGAAGCTGGTATACCATGATAAGCCCTGAATATTAAACTGAGTTCACAAGGAATCTGGCCAATGTAGTTCATTAGGGATATGTTACTGTTATTGACCTCCTCTCACAAAGTAGTTTGTGCAAATGTATGTTTCACCCTGTCTTTGACTACTTTGTCTGAAATAGTGTTTTATTGAAAACAAAGACCCAAGTGGTGAGAAAAGGAAATTTATTTTGCCCAGACCTTACCTTTCTACTGTCGTACTTGGCTACGAGTGATTGATGAACATTTAGAATCGATGCATATGTTATAACTATTAGGATGGTGCATAATTTCATAGCAATTTTGTTTTTGCATGTTGGTATTTTGATTGCTGGGGGTTTATTTATGGACTGTCGTTTTTATTTGTACTTTATTGTTGCTATTTAAGTTTACTTATTATTATTTGGAGATAGTGAATGGAGCTTTGAACACTGGAAAATGGAGTGCGAAGTCGCGGAATCCAAACATTTATGACATCATCTTCTGTTTGAGTTTAGTATAGGACTGACAGCAGCAGAGGCGGCCAGAAACATTTGTGCTGTGCTTGGGGACAATGCAGTTGGACAGAGCATGGAAAGAAAATGGTTTTATCGTTTTAAGTAGTGCCGTTTTGACATTAGTGACCCTCCAAGTTCTGGGGGACCTGTGGGGTATGATGAAGATTGTTTAAACACGTTAATCCTCAGTGACTCATGTTATAGTAAATGGTACTTAGCAAATGTGATGAACTGTGATTATTCCACCATTGTGGAACATTTACATGCTGTGGGGAAGGTTCAAAATTCAAATGTATGGGTACCACATGCTCTATGCCAAAATTACAAAAATCAGCAGGTAGCCACATGTGCATCTCTGCTTGCTCGTCACCAGTTGGCTCACGAACAACACTAACCACTCCTGTCCTTGTTTTATTGCTGGTGATGAGAAATGGTTTCTCTGTCCTGCCGTAAGGAAAATATTGGAATGGTTCACCCGAAACAAAGCTGTGTGTGTCCACAAAAGATAGTTACATGCATCTGTCGGAACAGTGATGATGTGGTATGCTACAAATTGCTTCCCCGAGGTGTAGCTATCACTGCTGACATTTATTATCAACAACTGAGATGTCTTGCTGTTGCTATCCAAGAATGATGACCAGGAAAATTATGTGAAGTGACCCTCCTCCATGATAATACCCACCCGCATTCTGCTAGATTTGCAGTCAATGCTGTGGGGGGGGAGTTGGATTGTTAAGTCATTCTGCACCCATCATATTCACCTGATCTTGTGCTCTTTATCGAACAACCTTAAATAAACTTCCTTTCTGGACGAAAATGCGCTCCGAACATGGCTCAACGAGTTCTTCACCTCAAAACCACAGAATTTTTAAAATTGCGAAATTTAAAAGTTGCCCCACCTGTGGCAGACTGTTGTGAATACTGATTGATAAAATATTATTTATGACCGAATTCTCTGTTATGTGTACCTGTTTTGTTTATAAAACTTACAGAAAAATACTATGAACTAAAGCACCACTCTAATAAATAAATAAGTAAAATAAAGTAAAAGCAAGAAATGGAAATTACGTCACAGTGAAAGAAATATGTATATGGAGAGATCAGTTAAAAGGAATTGAAAGGCGAAACTTCCTTAGGCGTATTTTCAAGGGACTATTTATTGAGGAGAAAGTAGGCGAAAAACGAAGCCAGCTGAGAAGAAGAGAGAGAATGGAGAACCTTTAGTGCCAAAGATACAGGGAGTTAAATTGAATGGTTGCAATGATAAGGCACAGGCATTTGTAAGTGATGATGTTTCTTGTGGATAGATACTTTACATCATACATTTTGGAAACATTAGCTTTTCTGTTGGTAAGCTACATGATATTCTATGATTTATGACTACACAAAACATTGTTTTCAAGCGTTTGTGCTTGAACGTTTTTACTGGTAAGTCCATAGATCAAGGACAGTGCTGCCACTTACAATGTATGAAGCAACATTTGCAGCACTTGACATAGGGCATACTGGAAACATGAAAGGCGGTGTTAGCAGCTAGTTGAAAGTTTGAGAGACCAGTGGATAGATGGTGTGTTTAGTAGCAGTGAAAGGAAGCAATGTGAAATTTGCAGTATATTTGAAGATCACTGGTTGTAATCACACATATTTACCAAATAATCTCCACAACGATAAAAATTAATTTGTGACACATGATACATTGAAAAATGGGTATGCAAATTAATGTGAGACATCCACAAATTGTGGTTATGGACTGTTTTCTGAATAATATTTGAACTGTTCAGTTGATACATCTGCATTTTCTGGTGTGTGGTACCAGCTGTCTGCACAGACAAGCTTTTTAGGCTATGTAAAAAGGCAATAAGGGTTGTAGATGAGGTGAACTAGAGAGAGCCTTGTAGATAAATTTTCAGAAATTATAAAATGCATACCATCTGTCTTTTTACAGCCTGCAGGCAATCATGTTTGTGAAAATAAACCCAGATCATAATCTAATACACAGTAATGTACATAACTACAGTGCACAGAGAAGAGAAAACATTCACAAAATTGTAGGCAATAAAAAAGTGGCAGACTGCAGTTCACATACAGTAAGGACATTTTTTTTTACAATAGACTGCCTTCTGATGTTAGGATAGGTGATTCAAATACCTTAAAGACTAAACTCATTTTTTTTGTATTAATAGAGAATTGAAGTTATTCAACAGAAGGGAGCATCTGAATGAGACAGTGCAGTTCTTAAGAAGCTGAACTCATATTTGCGAGGATGGAGCTTGCTATCCTGATTTAGGTTTTCTGTGATTTTCCTAAGTCACTTCAGGCAGATGCAAGGATGGTTCCTTCACCAAGGCTACGGTTGACACATTCTATTCTCTTAGTGTTCGTACGTGTTCTGTGTGTGTGTTTATTTTTGAGCTAATATTTATTTTTATTGTACTATGATGACAAATCCTGTATCATTGTAAGATGATCCATGCATGAATGAATGAATAAGTAACAATAAGGTTTCACATTGTAGGGCCTCCCTGTAAAACTGTTAAGCCATAAATTTATTTTTGTAAACTTACCACAAACTTTCATCTTATGTACACGTGAACTAAATCTGTTACACTGTCTGTAGACTGGTTGTTATATTGACAGCAAATAAATAAATAAAAGAAAACGTTGCCAACTGCCTTGTAAATATAACATTTGTTGGCCGTAGCTCTCAATAAATTAATACTTTTAAGCTAACCTACATCTCAAGATGTCTCAAAGACCAGTCTGTCATGACAACTTTCATTCCAAAAACTCAGTAAAAATGAATTTGTGGTGATGGCAAGTTCATTATCTTTCACATGCAACTGTAGCAACAATATTTTGCTGCAGAATATGGTAAAAATGACAGTATTGTAATGATCCTTTATGAAATGGAAAAAGCAACAATGAGTGTTAGAAATTTTATTGTTTTGGATTTAAATGTAGGTGGCAGTCACACAAAAGTACCTGAATAAGTCTGCTTTAGAGATTCAAATAGATAACTGTCAAACTGTGCCCTGAATTGTGTTGTGTCATGTAGCAATCTTCTAACACCTTCCTGTGTGTGCATTCAGTATGTGTGTGAGCATTTATTGCAGTATCTCAAACTCAGGTGATCGAAACCTGCATCATAGAGGCACCGATACAGTGGCAACAATCAGAAATAACAGCTGTGCAAGGCAAAATGTGATCTTTAATGGTATTGCGTTGTACAGCTTTTATCTAAAAGGGCACACATCTGGTTTTAGGGTCTTCTTTTGACACCCCCAAACACTTATTTCTTTCTCATTTTGTTGCCTGTTTCATATTACTTCTCACCAAATTGTGAATCACCAGCTTCTGTATTAAATCCCTCTCTTCATTGACTATTCTGTTTGACAGCAATGTCAACAAAAAAATTCTCTACGGGAGTGACTCCCTTCACTAGTGATTTGCTTCATAAAGCTATTTCATGATGTATGAATTCATTTTTGCGCTTGCAAACATGTAGGATGGGAAACTAAAAATGATTCCCAACTTCTTTTTGCTGCACACAAATGACTATTCAGTTTAAAAAAAGAGGCATTTTGAAAAGATCCAATCTTATTACATCTCTATATTAATACACCCGTGGATGAAATTTTCTTGTTCCCCTTTTACCAGCAAATGCATTCTCCTATCTCTGTTCTTTCAAATTTCAGTTTTCAAATGCACTATGGAGCTGTAGGCCTATGTCACTCCAAAAGCTCCATTTGATGGAATTCACTGCCTGGACTCCCAGAAAGACTGCAAGCAAGAGAACAAAATAATACCAAACTATAAATAATGTGCAAAGAACATTCATTGATTGGTTTTGCAGGTATTGAAATACATCACCTATTTTCTCGCCTCACACTGAGTACTTAAAACTATCTCCCCGTTGCCTATGTTAAAATGATGCATTGACATCCTTTCTGCCGTAACGAAGAGACATCACAGATGGCACTGCACCTATTGTTTTTAACCCTTTTTAGCTGCATTGTATCATGGGAGTCTTCTGGCTCTGTTGTTGACATAATACATGGTTTTCAAAAGATCAAGTTTCTGCATTCCTACAAACAGCACTATTGCTATAGTGTGTCATGTTGCCTTTGTATTACTTGATTTGTGGTGGCTGTTGGTGTTTGCTTGTTTCTCAGACAACATTCTTTGGTAGGTAGTAATTTGTAAACATCAGATTGTAAGTATGGTTTTAGCTTTTATCTTGTGGGTGTTTTATCACACACACACAATTACATAAAAACATCTTAGGATGACATATCCCAGTGTGCAGATTAAAGTTAGTGACTACAGTAATGTATTTCATGAGATAGTGACATCATTGTATGTGATGTACTTTGCAGTTGATGTCCATCTAACTTTAGTTTCCCACAAAAAGTGTAATTTGACAATACAGAAGTGAAGAGTTATTGCTATAAATGGTTAATAATGTCATCATCATCTTCTGAAGTTTGTTTAGTGGATAGTAAAAACAAAATAAGGGAATAGCTAAATGTAGTTTGATGTCTGGTTCGAGGGCACGCAACTGCTCTTATTCACTCTGTTGACATAATGTTTACATACCTTATTATGAGATCTGCATACCTGGTTTTGTTTCCTCTGAAGCAACTGGCGTTTGTTTTGGAGCCTAATGAGAGTGTGGATTTTTCAAATGTATTTAAGTTTCTTGACTGAAACTGAAACACACAGGGATGAAAATGATAGTTTCAATATAGATTTAATAAGGCACATATTTACAATGTTCTCTGCATGAAATTACCTTGTTTCTCTTTTAACCAATACACACATTCTCAACACCGTTCTGTGATATTTCAGTGTTAAGGCACCAACCAGGAAAGAAAACAGTCGCCAAATATCTGAATTCAACTTGGGCAAACATCAGATAGAAAATGATACTGTTGGCGTTAATGAGTTAACCAAAGCTCTTGAGAAACGTGCGAGCCATGTGGAAATTGGACAGAAATTAAAAAATTTGAAACAAAAGGCAAAACCACTTAAACCTCCACTAGAAAAATTTGAAGCAGAAAAGGTGAGCACTTTTACTTTCATGTATTTATCAAAGGATCTGGTTTCGGTATTATGTTTCAGGGATGTGACTAGCACATCATATACAGGCATAAGATTCTTTTGAGCTCGGTAACATGTTGAATGAAAAGATCTCTCTGAAATTCGTTTAGCACCCTCCACCAATACATTGATAATGTGCATGCGCCATGGATGAATGTACCCGCTTAGGTACTTTGAGGACAATCTTTCAGCTATCAGTCAATATTAACACAATCTGTGACCATACAGGGTAGATTATAAAAACATTGAAGATTTGGATATGGTGGTGGGGGAATAGGTGATTCTCTTCACACATCTTCATTTTCAGTTGCTTTTAAGCAGATTCAGTCATTTGGCATAAGCACTTTAAGGTGACTTCATAAAAATATTTCACTTATTACTATTTCTTAAAATGATATTTTACAGAAACACATTATTACAAGGTTAAACTTTTATTGGGCCTGTGGAGAAATTATTCTAACGAATAAAGCAGATTTGCTATTAAAAATGTGCAAGTTTAAAAGCAGTTTGCTTGGCATACTGTGGGTGAATTTATTTATTTATGCATTTTGTCACCTGAGATAATCATGCATTTCAGGCTCTCCTTCACATCCAATCAGGCATCTTTAGTAAGTCAACACTACAGAATGCATAGTATATAAGATGTAGAAAACAACAGAAACAACAACAATGTATTTAGTAATGAATAGATTTCATAATGGGAAGACAGAGGTTTTGAAAGCAGATTTAAACTGTAAAACATTCCCAGGGGAATTTTTTGACTCTAACCATGATTTATTGGTTGTGAACTGTAGATTAAAACTGAGAAAATTGCAGAAAGTTAAGAAATTAAGGAAGTAGTTCGCCTACACATTTTTTTCTTTGCAGTCATCATCAATAACTGCATTTCTGTCAAAAGTGTCTGAGAAGTTGGTAGTGGGCATTATCTGTTGTCAGTAATGTAGTCCACACCATAAATTGAAGCTCAAACACTTCAGTTGCCCTTGGCGTCTGAATAAACTAATGTTTATAGCCAGTTTCAGTAATGCTGTTTTAATTGCAGTACAGATAAATGGGTAACATCACACTAAACTTGACTGATGTCCTACAATATTGCTCGAGTGCAGTCACCTAACCATAATGTAATAAATCAAAACTGTTCACTTGTGGAAAATACATAATTAATGCAGTCACTGAATATAACTCGTAGGACACTGTGCTTCAGGTCTGACAATTGAGTCAATGCAGAAACGTTGTGCACAGCCAGCTACTGTTGGGAGTAACACTGTTAATATTGTGCACTAGCCATTATTGAAGTTCAACCCTGTCAGTGAAAATAATTACAATTTCACAGTCAGTCATTAAAAACAATAATTGAATAAAATCCCAAACCGAAATTTAGATAATATGTGGTACATTTCCCAACTTTTAATTTGTACTAAATTGAATGGGGTGCATTATCCAATTTTTTTACATATAACTTGCTCATATCATAACTCACTGCAGATTGAACTAAAATGGCTTCCAGCATGTCTCTTTTGTAAGTTTACAATAATTAAACTTAAGTTGTGTATTTTTGCGTGCCTAATTTTCACAAATTGCAATTAAAGATTTACATTTCTTAGTAACTGAATAGTTGATGGAGATTCATTCAGACATGAACTTCCAGTTACAGTAGCAATTTCTGTTGAATTATACCGGTTAGTTTGTGAAAATCTATGATTATTTCAGTAACAGTGTTTTATCTAAAATGGTTAATTACTTCAAAATCAGTAGAGTGCAGGTGTTGCTAACATATTTCTGTTGTTGTTTGTGTGAATACCTCACTTATTTCTACAGCTTCTTTACCTGCTTCATAAGGAAGTCAGTAATTGGGTGTATGTTTACATATAAACAATGATAATGAAATCTGAATGTACTGTTACTTTGTAATTAGAACAAATTTCAACAACACTAATCATACTAATGGATTGAGAATAACCAAAAGAAAATAACACATAACAATGTTAAGTTGAATCAGACAGAAGTCAATATTTTGAGTTTTTTTAGCTACAGTGCTCTTAATGGCTATATTGAAGATTTAAAAAAAAAAAAATAATTTTGGAGGTAGGAAAAACAAAACAGATTGTCAGTAATCCACTTGCCTTCTCACATGACCCTCACATAGAGTTATATATGCAGGTATTGTCAAATAGTTGACAATGTAAGCCAGTGTCTAGACATTTCCTACAAAATGTTTACAAAAAATGTCACCCATTCTGCTTCAAAAATGTTTGGTTATCGACACTGATCTTAACCCAATAATACATAGAAATACAAATTAGTTAAAATATATTCAAATGCAATATCATATACTTCTTCAAAAATGTTTGGTTATCGACACTGATCTTAACCCAATAATACATAGAAATACAAATTAGTTAAAATATATTAAAAACAAAGATTCCAAGACTTACCAAGCGGGAAAGCGCTGGCAGACAGGCACATGAACAAAACACACAAACACACACACAGAATTACTAGCTTTCGCAACCGATGTTTGCTTCTTCAGGAAGGAGAGGGAAAGACGAAAGGATGTGGGTTTTAAGGGAGAGGGTAAGGAGTCATTCCAATCCCGGGAGCAGAAAGACTTCCCTTAGGGGAAAAAAAGGACAGGTGTACACTCGCACACACACACACACACACACACACACACACACACACACACATATCCATCCCCACATACACAGACACAAGCAGACATATTTAAAGGCAAAGAGTCTGCTTGTGTCTGTGTATGTGCGGATGGATATGTGTGTGTGTGTGTGTGTGTGCGCGCGCCAGTGTACACCTGTCCTTTTTTTCCCCTAAGGGAAGTCTTTCCGCTCCCGGGATTGGAATGACTCCTTACCCTCTCCCTTAAAACCCACATCCTTTCGTCTTTCCCTCTCCTTCCTGAAGAAGCAACCATTAGTTGCAAAAGCTAGTAATTCTGTGTGTGTGTTTGTGTGTTTTGTTCATGTGCCTGTCTGCCGGCGCTTTCCCGCTTGGTAAGTCTTGGAATCTTTGTTTTTAATATATTTTTCCCATGTGGAAGTTTCTTTCTATTTTATTTACAAATTAGTTAAAATATATTCAAATGCAATATCATATACTACATAAGAAAACCATATTTCATTATTAACCAATCACATCTAATAAGCGGCAGACATAAATTCAAAAGCATTGAACAGTTCATATTTCTGGGGGCAATAACAGATGAACAAAATCAGAGATACGTAGAAGTGAAAATGAGGCTGCAAAATGCTAATAGAGCCTATCACACAATACAAAAACTTCTAGGGTCTAAGCGACTGACAAGGAGAATAGAAATGAAACTATATAACACAATCATCAGTCCATTCCTATCTATGGAGCAGAAACATGGAGTGTAACTAAAAGGAAGAACACCAAGTACAAGTATTTGAAAACAGAGTTTACAGGGAAATCTCTGGCACATACAATGACAATCAATCACAAAGCTGGAATAGAATACACAACATAAAAAATCATGTGCTGCCGCAACAGTAATGAGCACAATAAATTCCATAAAACTTCAATGGGCAGGCCATCTGATGAGACTGGAAGAGAATCAAGTGGTTTCAGGAGTATTAATGGAGAAGTCAAGTGGTAAGAGATGTAATGGCAGATACAGGAGTTCATGGGTAAATTAAATTAAAATGGCATGCAACAAAGTTGGTGTAAATAATTTTCAGGAAGTAGCATTGAAGAATTTGGTGGCAACATGGGATCGGAACGGGAGCTTCGAGTCCCTGTAGAAGCCAAAGAGAAGAAGAAGATTTTTCATTATTAAATGTCTGCTTACATACAATTAGTTTTTGTTTCATTGGCCTTGAAAATCAGAAAATACATAGCAAGAAAAAACAAAATTAGAAATACAATACACTTTTTACTCTTCACTGTATGACTGTATGCAGACACAAAGGGAAGGAATTTCCCATCTTCCAGCTGCTTTGCTACTTACTGATTGCTTATACACTTTTCACTGTTACACAGAGCTGTAAATGGGTCCAGGCCTTTTGCATGTCCAGATGTTTGTCCCATGTTCTCTAATTTCACCAGTATTCCTGTAGGTAGTTACCCTTCATTGTTGTACAAGGAGAGAAAAAAAAAGCACAAAACAACCTATCTTAGTACCCCAACAGTTACCACAAAACTATATGAAACTGTACATTGTTAGGTTTCCGTACTCACTTCTGCCTGTTAATCCCATTATGTACTTTTTCTATGAACACTGGTAGCTAGAGGAATGCATTTACCATAATCAATCTACTGTGAAGTCAGGCTTCCTAACCATTGGTCCATTACCGAACATATTTCTCGTCACTACTAAATTATTACTTCACTGACTGCTGGTGCATCATTATTCTTATACTCCACATTGTCATTACCCATTCATTATACTTTATCATCTCATTAAACAACAGATATACAACTGCTTTGCTTAGTAGCAAATAACTCTAAAGAATAACACTCTGCAGTACTGCACCATAACCTTATAGACAACCATATATTTAATAATATAACAAGACAAAATACATATGAATGATTTCATTACTTTTACTTTATACCATCATATTACTCTGAAATGAGGCCTAAAGGGTAAAACCGGTACAAACCTTGCTTTATTTCTATAAGCGACTTCATTTCAACTTTACTTCTACTCACAGAAACCTCAAAGGCTGGGGTATGACGCATTTTTTCACAGATATACATTTTCACAAATAGTTGTATTCAGCACCAAAACTTTTATATGTTGTCGCAAATAATTAGGTTCTTGCTGACGAAAATAACTGTTAAAGAGTTGCCCAGTGCTATGAATATTCTTTTTTATTTTATTCCATTCCTCTAAATCACACAGACTTTACAATTTCCACATTCAGAAAAGCAATCATTACATTGTTGTTGGCAAGTTTAACAAAATGTGTGCATTTCCATCAGAGGCATGCCCACCAATACCTTATATTCTACAGTACTCACAATTTCCAAAGAGTTTACAAACTTTCTTGAGAGGAGAAAAATCTTTACCAAATTATATCATTATTTCATAAATGAATCCAGAAACAATTAGCATTAGGTTGAACAATTAATAATACGAATTTTCAGTATGCCAGAAATTTTGTAATTTCATATATTTTTTAAAAGAAGAGTAATTTTAACTGTTAGTACATATTGATTCTAACAAATTAATTTCTTTTTTACACATTTTAGCCTGAAATATAATACAAAATTATATGACTTCAATTAATTAAACAGTTGAGATAATTTTAACCTATGCGAGATTCAAGATTATACATGGTATTAGTAGTAGTAGTAGTTGTTGTTGTGGTCTTCAGTTCAGACACTGGCTTGATGCAGCTCTCCATGCTACTCTATCCTGTGCAAGTTTCTTCATCTCCCAGTACATACTGCAACCTACATCCCTTTGAATCTGCTTAGTGTATTCTTCTCTTGGTCGCCCTGTATAATTTTTTACCCTCCATGCTGCCCTCTAGTACTAAATTGGTGATCCCTTGATGTCTCAGAACATGTCCTACCTACTGATCCCTTCTTCTAGTCAAGTTGTGCCACAAATTTCTCTTCTCTTTAATTCTATTCAATACCTCCTCATTAATTATGTGATGTACCCATCTAATCTTGAGCATTCTTCTGTAACGCCACATTTCGAAAGCTTCTATTCTCTTCTTATTCAAACTATTTATTGTCCATGTTTGACTTCCATACATGGCTACACTCCATACGAATACTTTCAGAAACGACTTCCTGACACTTAAATCTATACTTGATGTTAACAAATTTCCCTTCATTAGAAACGCTTTCCTTGCCATTGCCAGTCTACATTTTACATTCTCTCTACTTAGACCGTCATCAGTTATTTTGCTCCCCTAATATAAAAACTCATTTAGTGGCTCATTTCCTAATCTAAATCCCCAACTACATTCCATTATCCTCGTTTTACTTTTCTTGATGTTCATCTTCTATCCTCCTTTCAAGACACTGTCCATTCCGTTCAACTGCTCTTCCAGGTCCTTTGTGTCTCTGATGGAATTAGTGTCATTGGTGAACCTCAAAATTTTTATTTCTTCTCCATTGATTTTAATTCATACTCCAAATTTTTCTTTTGTTTCCTTTACTGCTTGCTCAGTATACAGATTGAATAACACTGGGGATAGGCTGCAAACCTGTCTGACTCCTTTCTCAACCACTGCTTCCCTTTCATGCCCCTCGACTCTTATAACTGCCATCTGGTTTCTGTACAAATTGTAAATAGTCTTACGCTCCCTGTATTTTACCCCTGCCACCTTCAGAATTTGAAAGAGTGTATTCCAGTCAACATTGTCAAAAGCTTTCTCTAAATCTACAAATGCTTCTTGAAGTCTGAGGGTATTTCGTCTGTCTCATACTTCTTGCTCACCAGATGGTATAGTTTTGTCAGGGCTGGCTCTCCCAAGGCTGTCAGAAATGTAATGGAATGTTGTCTACTCCCAGGGCCTTGTTTCGACTTAAGTCTTTCAGTGCTCTGTCAGACTCTTCACGCAGTATCATATCTCCCATTTCATTTCCATTTACATCCTCTTCCATTTCCATAATATTGTCCTCAAGTACATCACCATTGTATAGACCTTTTATATACTCCTTCCACCTTTCTGCTTTCCCTTCTTTGCGTAGAACTGGGTTTCCATCTGAGCTCTTGATATTCATACAAGTGGTTCTCTTTTCTCCAAAGGTCTCTTTAATTTTCCTGTAGGCAGTATCTATCTGTCCACTAGGGAGATATGCCTCTGCATCCTTACATTTGTCCTATAGCTATCCCTGCTTAGCCATTTTGCACTTCCTATCGATCATTTTTGAGATGTTTGTATTCCTTTTTGCCTGCTTAATTTACTGATTTTTTAATTTTCTCCTTTCATCAATTAAATTCAGTATCTCTTCTGTTACCCAAGGATTTCTACTAGCCCTCATATTTTTTACCAACTTGATCCTTTGCTGTCTTCACTATTTCATCTCTCAAAGCTACCCATTCTTCATCTATTGTATATCTTTTTCCCATTCCTGTCAGTCGTTCCCTAATACTCTCCTTGAAACTCTCTACAACCTCAAACCTATGGTTCTGTCAGTTTATCCAGGTCCCATCTCCTTAAATTCCCACCTTTTTGCAGTTTCTTCAGTTTTAATCTACGGTTCATAACCAATAGATTGTGGTCAGAGTCCACATCTGCTCCTGGAAATGTCTTGCAATTTAAAACCTGGTTCCTAAATCTCTGTCTTACCATTATATAATCTATCTGAACGCATAGTGAACGCATTATTGTGGCCAAGATAGACACGAAGCCCACACCTACTACAGTAGTACAAGTTTATATGCCAACTAGCTCTGCAGATGACGAAGAAATTGAAGAAATGTGTGATGAAATAAAAGAAATTATTCAGATAGTAAAGGGTGATGAAAATTTAATAGTCATGGGTGACTGGAATTCGGCAGTAGGAAAAGGGAGAGAAGGAAACATAGTAGGTGAATATGGATTGGGGCTAAGAAATGAAAGAGGAACCCGCCTGGTAGAATTTTGCACAGAGCACAACTTAATCATAGCTAATACTTGGTTTAAGAATCATGAAAGAAGGTTGTATACATGGAAGAACCCTGGAGATACTAAAAGGTATCAGATAGATTATATAATGGTAAGACAGAGATTTAGGAACTAGGTTTTAAATTGTAAGACGTTTCCAGGGGCAGATGTGGACTCTGACCACAATCTATTGGTTATGACCTGTAGATTAAAACTGAAGAAACTGCAAAAAGGAGGGAACTTAAGGAGATGGGACCTGGATAAACTGAAAGAACCAGAGGTTGTACAGAGTTTCAGGGAGAGCGTAAGGGAACAATTGACAGGAATGGGGGAAACAAATACAGTAGAAGAAGAATGGGTAGCTTTGAGGGATGAAGTAGTGAAGGCAGCAAAGGATCAAGTAGGTAAAAAGACGAGGGCTAGTAGAAATCCTTGGGTAACAGAAGAAATATTGAATTTAATTGATGAAAGGAGAAAATATAAAAATGCAGTAAATGAAGCAGGCAAAAAGGAATACAAACGTCTCAAAAATGAGATCGACAGGAAGTGCAAAACTGCTAAGCAGGGATGGCTAGAGGACAAATGTAAGGATGTAGAGGCTTATCTCACTAGGGGTAAGATAGATACTGCCTACAGGAAAATTAGAGAGACCTTTGGAGAAAAGAGAACCACTTGCATGAATATCAAGAGCTCAGATGGAAACCCAGTTCTAAGCAAAGAAGGGAAAGCAGAAAGGTGGAAGGAGTATATAGAGGGTCTATACAAGGGCGATGTACTTGACGACAATATTATGGAAATGGAAGAGGATGTGGATGAAGATGAAATGGGAGATACGATAATGCGTGAAGAGTTTGACAGAACACTGAAAGACCTGAGCTGAAACAAGGCCCCCGGAGTAGACAACATTCCATTGGAACTACTGACGGCCTTGGGAGAGCCAGTCCTGACAAAACTCTACCATCTGGTGAACAAGATGTATGAAACAGGCGAAATACCCACAGACTTCAAGAAGAATATAATAATTCCAATCCCAAAGAAAGCAGGTGTTGACAGATGTGAAAATTACCGAACAATCAGTTTAATAAGCCACAGCTGCAAAATACTAACACGAATTCTTTACAGACGAATGGAAAAACTAGTAGAAGCCGACCTCGGGAGAAGATCAGTTTGGATTCCGTAGAAATGTTGGAACACGTGAGGCAATACTGACCCTACGACTTATCTTAGAAGAAAGATTAAGGAAAGGCAAACCTACTTTTCTAGCATTCATAGACTTAGAGAAAGCTTTTGACAATGTTGACTGGAATACTCTCTTCCAAATTCTAAAGGTGGCAGGGGTAAAATACAGGGAGAGAAAGGCTATTTACAATTTGTACAGAAACCAGATTGCAGTTATAAGAGTCGAGGGACATGAAAGGGAAGCAGTTGTTGGGAAGGGAGTAAGACAGGGTTGTAGCCTCTCCCCAATGTTATTCAATCTCTATATAGTGCAAGCAGTAAAGAAAAGAAAAGAAAAATTCAGGGTAGGCATTAAAATCCATGGAGAAGAAATAAAAACTTTGAGGTTCGCCGATGACATCGTAATTCTGTCAGAGACAGCAAAGGACTTGGAAGAGCAGTTGAATGGAATGGATGGTGTCTTGAAAGGAGGATATAAGATGAACATCAACAAAAGCAAAACGAGGATAATGGAATGTAGTAGAATTAAGTCGGGTGCTGCTGAGGGAATTAGATTAGGAAATGAGGCACTTAAAGTAGTAATGGAGTTTTGCTATTTGGGGAGCAAAATAACTGATGATGGTCGAAGTAGAGAGGATATAAAATGTAGACTGGCAATGGCAAGGAAAGCGTTTCTGAAGAAGAGAAATTTGTTAACATCGAGTATAGATTTAAGTGTCAGGAAGTCGTTTCTGAAAGTATTTGTATGGAGTGTAGCCATGTATGGAAGTGAAACATGGACAATAAATAGTTTGGACAAGAAGAGAATAGAAGCTTTCGAAATGTGGTGCTACAGAAGATTGCTGAAGATTAGATGGGTAGATCACATAACTAATGAGGAAGTTTTGAATAGGATTGGGGAGAAGAGAAGTTTGTGGCACAACTTGACCAGAAGAAGGGATCGGTTGGTAGGACATGTTCTGAGGCATCAAGGGATCACCAACTTAGTATTGGAGGGCAGTGTGGAGGGTAAAAATCGTAGAGGGAGACCAAGAGATGAAAACACCAATCAGATTCAGAAGGATGTAGGTTGCACTAGGTACTGGGAGATGAAGAAGCTTGCACAGTATAGAGTAGCGTGGAGAGCTGCATCAAACCAGTCTCAGGACTGAAGACCACAACAACAACAATCTATCTGAAACCTAGTATATCCAGGCCTCTTACATATATACAACCTTCTTTCACGATTCTTGAACCAAGTGTTATCTACGATTAAGTTAGCAGTATGCTCTGTGCAAAATTCTACCAGGTGGCTTCCTCTTTCATTTCTTAACCCCATTCCATAGTCGCCTACTACGTTTCCTTTTCTTCCTTTTTCTACTATCGAATTCCAGTCACCCATGACTATTAAATTTTCGTCTCCCTTCACTATCTGAGTAATTTCTTTTATGTCATCATACATTTCATCAATCCCTTCGTCATCTGCCGAGCTAGTTGGCATACAAACTTGTACTACTGTAGTAGGCGTGGGCTTCGTGTCTATTTTGGCCACAATAAAGCATGTTTGTAGTAGGTTACTCGCACTCCTATTTTTTTTATACATTATTAAACCTACTCCTCCTAAAGGCCTTTAAATATGTCTGCTTGTGTCTGTGTATGTGCGGATGGATATGTGTGTGTGTGTGTGCGAGTGTACACCTGTCCTTTTTTTCCCCTAAGGAAAGTCTTTCCGCTCCCGGGATTGGAATGACTCCTTACCCTCTCCCTTAAAACCCACATCCTTTCGTCTTTCCCTCTCCTTCCTGACGAAGCAACTGCCAGTTGCGAAAGCTCGTAATTCTGTGTGTGTGTTTGTGTGTTTTGTTCATGTGCCTGTCTGCCGGCGCTTTCCCGCTTGGTAAGTCTTGGAATCTTTGTTTTTAATATATTTTTCCCATGTGGAAGTTTCTTTCTGTTTTATATATATATATATATATATATATATATATATATATATATATATATATATATATATATATATAAAATAGAAAGAAACTTCCACATGGGAAATATATATATATATAAAATAGAAAGAAACTTCCACATGGGAAAAATATATTAAAAACAAAGATTCCAAGACTTACCAAGCGGGAAAGCGCCGGCAGACAGGCACATGAACAAAACACACAAACACACACACAGAATTACTAGCTTTCGCAACTGGCAGTTGCTTCGTCAGGAAGGAAGGAAGGAGAGGGAAAAATGAAAAAAATGAAAGGATGTGGGTTTTAAGGGAGAGGGTAAGGAGTCATTCCAATCCCGGGAGCGGAAAGACTTCCCTTAGGGGAAAAAAAAGGACAGGTGTACACTGGCACACACACACACACACACACACACACACACACACACACACACATCCATCCGCACATACACATATATATATACATACAGATTCCAAGACTTACCAAGCGGGAAAGCGCCGTCAGACAGGCACATGAACAAAACACACAAACACACACACAGAATTACGAGCTTTCGCAACTGGCAGTTGCTTCGTCAGGAAAGAGGGAAGGAGAGGGAAAAATGAAAGGATGTGGGTTTTAAGGGAGAGGGTAAGGAGTCATTCCAATCCCGGGAGCGGAAAGACTTCCCTTAGGGGAAAAAAAGGACAGGTGTACACTCGCGCGCACACACACACACATATATATATATATATATATATATATATATATATATATATATATATATATAAGGAAATGTTAGAGAAGGATGATTCATTACAATATTCCCTTCACAAAATTTTTGAAACAGGGTTTTTACAATATTTTGTGACAGACTATAAGGTTTGCCAAACTGTGTACAAAATGATGCACAGGATAGCATATGGATGTTTAAAAGTATCTGATACATAACATTTTATAGGGAACATAAGAAAAATATCTGCTATAAAAATCATAATCTACACCTATATCAGGATATGGCACTCAGATTTTCAGATCTTTGGAACATACTGTCACAAGACAAATAATGCTAGTTCAAAACTACAACATTACACCACTAAGCTATAGAAATAATTACAGAAACAATGCAAATTACTAGAATTTATAAACTTGAAGCGATGATCTATACAATCAAATCTTCAAAAGAGGAGAGAAAAAATTCAGAGTTTAAGTGTACTACGAGTGAGCAGACTCAAAAAAACACAATGACGGGTACAAACCAGAAGAATATACTCGACCAGGAGTAGAAATCAATCAGCCTTATAAACCATAGTATTCAAGGATATGTTGACTCAAGAAAGAACAAAATAATGGAAAAATATTAGGGCCTGAGTTTACGATGTGGGGCCAGTCCGTGAATCCAAACCACACCGGGTACAAATCATCAAAAAATATTTTGACACAACAAAATTAATAAAGTACATAATCATATAAGACACACAGTCATGACGACTAGGTGTACCCAAAACAGAGCTAAGCATGAGTCTGCCCACAACTCAAGATCCAGTTAGATACAATACTGTAATACTCAGGATATATTCAGGTAAACAGTCATAGTTAGCTTTGAATGATGACACAATCCAGTAGCTTGACAAACAAAATCAGAGTATGAAAGCAGACATGTATACATCTTTTTATATTGTTCATACTAGTAAATGTCTTCCACAATGACCTATGTACACAAAGACCTAGAAACTTCATTTACAGTTAAAAAAAAATACATACTGATTTAAAGTTACATAATAATTGGACAGTCAATCCCCCAGTTTAAAAAAAAAAATAAATAACGTACATTTATGCTGAGTAACACTGTCTTTTGCAGTCTTGGTTAACAATTCACAAATATCAGGTACAACACACATTCCAGTCGACAGATCCTCGAGAAAGTTACTCAGCACCCACAATCTCTTACAAGATGACTGGTCCAACAGGGTGCAACCATACAGCAGTGTGTGGGATAGATCTACACACATCTTTCAGCTTCCTCCTTAGAGTTATCATCACCCTTCTCCAACATATAGGTAACTTCCTGTCTAGCATTCACATCAAATCCTGAAACATTGTTTTGTTTACTAAATATGTTGTTCAGTACCTCCTTCACATCACACGAGATAAGCTCTCCACCTTCATTTTACATAGTTATATGAGATTTACGTCAGTTGAGATTAAAAAGTCTTCACATTAGAAACATTAATAAACAAAGTTAAAATCAGTAAAAAGGAAATGAAATCACTAGGTGATACACACAGATATACTAAGGTACTATTCCTAATTTTTGCAGTACAAATTATGATTATTGTCCCATTTCAAAACTGTAAAAGGATCTACTCGTTTAGCCTCATGGCATCTATGTATTAAATTCTAAAGCACAAATCTATTGCAGGACATAATTACATATTGTATCATATAGTTTAACCCAGTCATAGATAAGACAAAACTTTAAAAATCACAACATCTTACATATTAAATTCACGACAACTGAAAGAAGAACAAACAAACAAAATTTAGATACTGATGAATAATGTCTATGTGCTTTCAGTTCAGTGATATTGCGTAACCCAAACAACTTCTTAGATTAGACAAGTCTGTATGCACTAGGATGTGGATTTGCAAGAATTTCGAATGGTCCAACATAAATATTGAAAAAAATTCTTTATCTCAGATGCCAACACTTTTTATTTCTCTTTGACTTTCACCAACACAAGATCTCCTACTTCAAACTTAGAAAATCTACTTTTACCATCATGTCTCTGCTGTCTCCCATCCTCGTGTTTTTCATCATCTTCTTAACACACTCTTCCCTCTCTTGTGGTGACAGAATTTTACTTGGTGGAAACTCAACCTTTTTAGAAATAAAGTTACCTGGTCTATGATTAAACATGATTTCAGATGGTGAAAATCCTGTTGAGAATGTTGTAAGCTGTTCATAATATCCTCAGAGTCACTGACATGATCTATCCAACTGGTAAGATTCTTACTACAGCATGTTATAAACAGACTTCCAATCTCTCTCATATATCTTTCTCCTGAGTTAGTCAAAGGATGGTACACCGAGGTTAGAATATGCCTTATTTTTGTGTGATCAACGAAATCTTTCCAAGCTTGTGATGTAAATTGAGAACCATTATCAGATAAAATTATTTTAGGAATACCCACCTGATAAAAATATGTGTTTTCAAATGTAGAGATGATTTGCTTACTGATAGCTTTCTTGAAAGGAAACAACTTTACGAACTTCAAAAATACATAAACTGTGGTTTGATAACAAAATCTATTCTTAGACTTAGGTAAAGGTCTATAAACATTAACAGACACGAGATCAAGGTCACTATTAGGCAATATGCTTTGCATTTGGCCTCTACTTGTTTGGTTACTGATCTTCTCTCTTTGACGTCTGTCACAGCTGGCAATCTTCTTCTTGACTCTTCTTCCTATGTTATAAAAATAGATGTTTTCCTGAATCTTTTGTGTGCATTTGGTTGTTCCACAATGACCAAAACTCTCATGTGTATAAGTAATTAAAGTATCAATACACTGTACCAGCCTACATAGTTTGCAATCCTCTGAGTCAGTCTTACGTCTCCTGAATAAAATACTCTTGTGTACCCTTCTCCTCCTTTCTTACCAACAGGCTTTTAACCAATTTCCAATTTTGATCATGATTTTGATACTTACGGAATTCTTTGCAAATTTTAAAGATCTCTTCTTTCCTCTTTCACACCTTTCAAGTACATAATTTTAAACTCCCTTTCTCTTGCTCCAAAGTTGTTGGATAATTCACCTCCTAAAGGTAGCCTAGATAAAGCATCAGCAACTACATCATCTGTGCTCTTAATGTGTCTGATTTCATAACTGAATTGCTGTAAAAACAAGGCCCAATGAGTAATTCTGTTATGGTACAGCTTACACACCTGAAGATGACATAATGCTTTGTGATCAGTATTGATGATGACTTTGTGCCATAGTAAATAATTTTTAAATTTGTTGAATGCCCAATACACAGCCAAAAGTTCTTTCTCAGTAACAGTGTATGTCTTTTCATGTTTCTGCAATACTCTACTAGCAAATGCAAGAGATCTTTGTTCAATAACACCATCAACTTCAACCTCCTGAAATAAATGAGCACCCAATCCAACATCACTTCTGTCTTTTATAATACAAAAAGGAAAAGACAAATCTGGTCTGAACAGAATCTGACTTTGACACAATTGTTGTTTGATCTCATCAAAAGCATCTTGACACTCGAGATTCCAATCCCAAACAGTATTCTTCTTCAAAAATTCACACAAGTATGGAGGCTTGACTGCTACAAAATTTTCTATAAAATCTAGTTAACTCTAAAGAATGATTTAAGCCCTTTTTTATTGCGAGGTGGAGGAAAATTAGTAATAGCATCAAGTTTCTCTTTGTCATGTGCAATTCCTTTTTCAGATATAACATTTCCTAAAAATTTAACTTCTTCCACACCAAATTTACACTTACCTATTTTCAAAGTCATCCCTCCTGATTATAATGTTGAAAAAACATCTCTTAACAGGTTCAAATGTTGTTCCCAAGTCTTTTCTGTGACCAGAATCCAGAGGTCTTATGAATTCAGCCACACACAAATTTAACCCAAATGGCACCACATAACATTGAAAATGCTTAACTCCATACAAAAATGCTGTATACTTTCTAAAATTATTTCAAGTGGGATCTGGTGAAATCAGAGGTCAAGTCCAAACTACTCATGTATTTTACATAATCAAATTTGTGTAACAGCATGTACATGTTCTCAGGATGAACATCCTGTCTGATAAGAAATTTATTAAGATGTCTAAAGTTCAAAACAATTCTCACACCACCATTTCTCTTACCCACCACAACTAAAGGATTACTGTAAACACTCCTACTTCTCTCTATTACATACCCTGTTTCCATTTTCAGGATTTCTTTCTCTACATCTTTCCTTTTGGAAATGGTATACTATATGACTTGAGAAAGAAAGGTTGATTATCTGTAAGTTAAAGCATGTACTGATAGCCTTTTACTTTCCCTGGTTTTTCACTAAACAAATTTCTAAGTCATTCCTCTTGTATATCATTAAGAGTCGTAGCTTCCCTTGCTTTAGAGTCCACTACACTTTCAAAATATGGATCCTCAATCCCATCAAAATCTGTATCATCATCAAACACCTGGTAATCACCATGGTTCACAATGTTTAGCAAATAGTTACAACTTTTCCCACAGTTTAAGATACAGAAATTAGTTTCCACATAAGTATTACTTTTAGGTTCCAAAATAAGCTAATCTTTATCATTCCATCCAAAACAAGCCACAACTTTCGCTATCCAACCCATACCGAGAATTATATTTTCAGCCAGGCTAGGGATCACTAAACATCCATTTTCAAAGATTTAGCTTTTATACTAAATGTTAAAAGTACTTGAGATTTTACCAATTTGCTTTGCTTACCTGACACTAATCTTATCTTTACACCTACAATGGGCACTTCCACAAAATTCTTACTATACTGGATTTTGTGTGTAAATTATTCAGCTGTACAACAAATTGGGCTACCTGTATCAATCAAACAGTTCCCTTCCCACTGATCAATCTTAATCCTAATGTGAGGACATCCAAAATCTGAATCATCATCTCTGTTATTAGACACTTCATGTAAAAGATCACTTTCAGTTTCATCAAATGCTACATCTACACTGTTTTTGCAAGGTTTTATCAATTTTACTGGTAGCATTGCTTTACTTAGGTTACATGTGTTGACAGGTAAAGATTGAGCACACTGAATGGGTTCCATAGCACAACGAATATCAGTTACTACAGAAGGAACACAAAACACTTTACTGTCAAAATTACATTTCCTACTTAGATTCTCTTTCACTTCATTCCACCAATTTGGATACTGATTTTGACTAACCACAGTTAACTTATTCCAGAATGCAAATTTATCTATGTTATCAGCAATATGGCCCCAGACAAATTTCAAAAAATTTTCTCCTTTATTCTGTTGGCTTACAGATAACTTATCGTTACTGCTTGGATCATTACTCCGCATGGCATTAATGAAAAACTGCTTTGACTGGACTGGTATTCAATGACTCTCACTTACATCATCACAAACATCATTTACCTTACCTGTATTCGCAAATAACTCTGGAACTTCATTATTCTTAAATTTCACAAAAAACTGACTATCATCATATTCTTCCAAACCTACTTCATCAATAACATCACTAACAATATAAGTCCCATCATTATCAAAATGTCACATACCTCACCTACACTCATTTGCAATAAGCGACCAGGATCAGACTTACCAACCTCAGTCATTTCACAGCTCTCATTCACATCTACATAAAAAGTACCATCTAATTCAGGTCCAATACAGTTATTACATGTTTTACATGCATCAATAACACTGTTTTCTGACCAAGAGAAGAAATAATTAGTACACACTACATCAAAATTCTCAGAAGATGCCATTCCCTCAGAATTATTAAGATCCATATAAGAGCCAGCCATGACTAATAATCTATTCTACCTGATTTGCAGACAGGCAAACTCTCAGACTTCGGGAAGAATGTAATAATTCCTGTTCCAAAGAAAATATGATGACAGGAGTGAACCAAACTATCAAATTAAGTTATGGTTGTAAATACTGACGAAAATTATTTATCAAAGAATGGAAAAACTAGAAGAAACCAACCTTGGAGAATGTCACTCTTTTGTTCCAGAGAGAGATAGGAGCATGCAAGGCAATACTGACCTTATGACGTATCTTAGAAGATAAGCGGAAGAAAGGCAAACTCACGTTCATAGCATTTGTAGACTTAGTGAAAGCTTTTGACGATGTTGATTGGAAAACATCTTTTAAAACTGTGAAGATAGCAGAGATAAGATACAGGGAGCAAAGAGTTATATGCAACTTATAGTGAAACCAGACTGCAGGTATAAAAGTTGGAGATGAAAGGGAAGCAATAATTGAGAATGGAGTGTGTCAGGGTTGTATCCTGTCCCCATTGTTATTCAGAATCTACATTGAACAAGCAGCAAAGGAAACAAAGGAGAAATTTGGGTAAGGAAAAACTCTGGGAGAATAAATAAAAGCTTTGAGGCTTGCCAGTGGCATTGTAATTCTGTCAGAGACAGCAAAGGAGTGGGAAGTCAGTTGAATGGAATGGATAGTGTCTTGAAGACAGGGTATAAAATATGCACCAATAAAATGAAAACAAGGATAATGGAATTAAGTCAGATTAAATCAAGCATCACTGCTGGGATTAGGTTAAATGAGACACTGAAAGTGCCAGATGGTAGTCATAGAAGAGAGGCTATAAAAATCAGACCAACTGTAGAAAGGAGAGCATTTCTTAAAAACATGAAATTACTAACACTGAATATAAATTTAAGTGTTTGGAAGTCTCTTGTTTTGTTTGGAGCGTAGCCTTGCAAGGAACCACAACGTGAACAATAAGCAATTCAGACTAGAAGAGAATAGACACTTCTCAAATGGGTGCTACAGAAGAATGTTAAAAGTTACATGGATAGACCATGTAACTAATGAGTGAGTACTGAATTGAAATGACACAGTTTGACTAAAAGAAAAGAGTGGTTGTTAGGACACTTTCTGAGAAGTCAAGGAATTATCAGTGTGATATTGGAGGGAAGAGAGAGAGAGAGAGAGAGAGAGAGAGAGAGAGAGAGAGTGGGGGGAGGGGGGGGGGCAGGAGAAGGATTTTAAAACTGTAGAGGAAGACCAAGGGATAATATGATAAGCAGATTCATATGGGTGAAGGTTGATGTACACAGGGTGGTTGAGTGTGGAGAACTGCATCAAAGCAGTCTTCGGACCGAAGACAACAACAGCATTTGTGTAATTTTTACCTGAGTTCTAATTTTGTGGATAATGGCACACATTATGTTAAATGTTAACACAGGTTTAGAGCTTACACTTACGACATTTTATTTTACAAGTGTGAGTTCAGCTAGAGCCATGATAATACAACATATTGGTTTACAGCCGTGTATGTTGATCAGTGAGAAATTTTTTACATAGTAAGAAGCAGACCACAGTTTGGCTGTGAAGTCTCTCGTGAGAAAAGCCCAGGATAGAAAGTTCTTGGTTAACTTTCTTTCAGATTGGGATAAAAATCCAAGCTTTTTTTGACTGCCTCCATCGTCGTCATCAGAAGAAATTCAGACTTAGTCCCTGATGGCGATTATAGTGGCAGTCACTGAAAGCTTGAAATTTTATCTGGATTTGACACAGCAAGTTAACTGAGAGCGTTTTATCCAAGACCAAAGTTGAAAAATGCAGTTTCTATTGTATTTTTAATTGCTCAGTTCATAATCTAAATGTACAATTTAATTTTTTGACTTGTTGACAGTCGTCTTACCTTAAATATTACAAGCTTTTGTGTTTAATGAAGACAATATCATTCATATTCCATGAATATTATGTATTAAACACTTAATATACTGTGCCGTGAAATAAATTATATCATCTCAACATCTGAAATTAACCTAAGAGTTTTAAATAATTCACTTGTTGTATTTTACAGATAAAACGAGTGGTTGGTTTCACAAATGTAAAGCAGCAGCTGAATCGCTGGAATGCAGTTGTTGACAGAAACAGAGTTGCAGAGAATTTAATATACCCACTTATTCCAAAAGGTTCCATAACCTTAGACACAACAAAAGACTTTGTTAAAAGATTTGAGGTGAGTTGTATTACTGTACACTCTTGTTGTGTTTGTTGTATACGTACCCAAGGAGATAATGTATAAGAGATTTATTAAAATTTCAAGTAGATAATAGATATTGAGAATTCCTTGAAGTGTTTATTAATGATTCCGTCAACAGATGTAGTATTTATATTAGGTGACTAGTTTCAAACCTACCTCAAACTGGGTTTGATTTTGAGTTGGTCAGAGGCGTGTGTGGATTTCGGCATTCATTCTGCAAACATTTATAAAGGAAGTGTTACCACTTTAATGTTTAATATTAAGATCAGGTACTGTTGGAGCAGCCTCAGTGGGTCAGGCTTGAAATGAACCTGTAAGCTTGACAGAATCATTAATAAACACCTCAAGCAATTTAATAAAGTTGCTGGTTCTCTGTCAACAAAATGTTGAAACTGAAGATAATGAGAAGATGCATAAAGAGTGAGACAGAAATAGAAATTCTGATGAACACACATATTTTTAAGTTATTTGCTTTGAGTGTGTTGCCCACTAGGATACCATTGCCATCTGTTTGTGAAAATTACTATAACAGCTTTTGATTTTTTTTAAAAAATGTTGTGTCTCAAAATGTGTTTTTGTAGATTTATAATCTCATGACAACTGGTAAGTATCCAATATTTACTTAACACATTTAAAAATGAGAAAGACAGGTGGGAGTGATGAGGGTATTTTGACCAACTTTTATAATAGAAACATCTTCTGTAATTTCGAAGAAAAGAAAGTTAAAAAAATATTGACCAACTGCCTTTAAACCATGGTCCAAGGCATATTTCTCAGCCTAACATTTCATCTCTGAATAATGGAGGCATCATCGGAGACGTTGTCAGACCACCACTTATGATAATGACATCAGGTCAACATGTTTTATGTACATCCACATCTACATTTATACTCCGCAAGCCATCCAACAGTGTGTGGCAGAGGGCACTTTACATGCCACTGTCATGACCTCCCTTTTCTGTTCCAGTCACGTATAGTTCGCGGGAAGAACGACTGTCTGAAAGCCTCCGTGCGCGCTTGAATCTCTCTAATTTTGCATTCGTTATCTCCTTGGGAGGTATAAGTAGGGGGAAGCAATATATTCGAGACCTCATCCAGAAACGCACCCTCTCTAAACCTGGTGAGCAAGCTACACCGCGATGCAGAGCGCCTCTCTTGCAGAGTCTGCCACTTGAGTTTGCTAAACATCTCCGTAACGCTATCACGGTTACCAATTAAGCCTGTGACGAAACGCGCCGCTCTTCTTTGGATCTTCTCTATCTCCTGCTTCAACCCGATCTGGTACGGATCCCACACTGATGAGAATACTCAAGTATAAGTCGAACGAGTGTTTTGTAAGCCGCCTCCTTTGTTGATGGACTACATTTTTAGGAGTCTCCCAATGAATCTCAACCTGGTACCCGCCTTACCAACAATTAATTTTATATGATCATTCGACTTCAAATTGTTCCGCACACTTACTCCCAGATATTTTACAGAAGTAACTGCTACCAGTGTTTGTTCCACTATCATATAACCATACAATAAAGGATCCTTCTTTCCATGTATTCACAATACATTACATTTGTCTATGTTAAGGGTCAGTTGCCACTCCCTGCACCAAGTGCCTATCCGCTGCAGATCTTCCTGCATTTTGCTACATTTTTCTAATGCTGCAACTTCTCTGTATACTACAGCATCATCCGCAAAAAGCCGCATGGAACTTCCGACACTATCTACTAGGTCATTTATATATATTATGAAAAGCAATGGTCCCATAACACTCCCCTGTGGCACGCCAGAGGTTACTTTAAGGTCTGTAGACATCTCTCCATTGATAACAACATGCTGTGTTCTGTTTGCTAAAAACTCTTCAATCCAGCCACACAGCTGGTCTGATATTCCGTAGGCTCTTACTTTGTTTATCAGGTGACAGTGCGGAACTGTATCGAACGCCTTCCAGAAGTCAAGGAAAATAGCATCTACCTGGGAGCCTGTATCTAATATTTTCTGGGTCTCATGAACAAATAATTGCTTGTAATGGGGTGGAGTTGAGCTGTTTACTTTATTGAGCACTAACTTGCTTAATTGCAGTCATTCTTCTCTCCTATTAAGATTGTTTTATGCGTGAACTGCTAGAGCCTCCTCTATAGGTTAACTGGGAGCTCTGCTCCCATACCTCCCCTCCCTCTTCCCTAGAGCAGTGCTCTGGGATGCATTGTTTCCCCACCCTCATTGGGTCAACGTCACCGACATCCACTAGTGGCATCCTTGGAAGCTTCGTGCCCAAAAAAGACTAAGCTATATACTGCACACGCAAATGTCCAGTCTATGCCACGTCACCTTGACAAGTTCCGTCTTGTATTTCAAAAAATAGAAATCCAGGTAAGTCATCTATTGAAGACCTGTCTCAGTCCAAGTATTCCCACAAATTCAGTAAATCTAGATGGTTACATCTTTCGAAGACATGGCGGATGTAACTGATGAGGGGGTGGAGTAGGGGCCTTCATACGACCTGATTTATCACCTACTGTGCTACACACATCCAACAGTAATGAAGATAAACAATTGGAACATATGTTCAGAGAGATCAAATGAAGTGCCTGTTTGTGTCCTATACAAAGCCTCCTGAGTTAAGCAGGTTTGTCTTCCTTGAAAATGCTCTTTGAAATCTCGAATTGACATTTGAGCATATAATTATAGCTGACTAATAAAATTTTCTATACAATAGTCCATCCAGAGCAGAATTTAAGCAGATGCTCTCTTCTTAAATGCGTCACCACTTCAGCTTGTTCCTACCCATCATACAAACAGTAGCCACACTCCTTTGGGTATATTTGCAATGAAATCCCCAAACAGAGTAAGTCATACTCCTCAAATATCAGCACCTAGCTTGTCCACCCATGACTTAATTTTTGTGATGTCCCCCACTAGAATGTCTCAGAGGGAAAACACAGTTGACTAAGTATAAAGACTTCAAGCACATTAACTTTTCTGAATTTGCAACTGAGGTGCAAAAAATAGCTTGGAAGATGCCTTCTGTTACTTTCTCAGACATAAACCAAAAACTTCATGGGTTTACCAACAAACTTACTCAACAGTGTGATGAGTATCCCCCCCTTCAAGACTGGAAAAGTAAGAAGGAAACATCCACCTTGGTAATTGAAGAACTAAAACATCTCATGATTCTCATAGACACTGCATACCAAGCATACAAATAGCACCTCACTCCTGAAAAATCATATTACTTACAAGCACAACTGCAACAGAGTCAATCAACGTTTGTGAAATGCAAAAATGAGGCATGCCCATACATCAACTGACAATAGAAATAGACCAACTGCCCTATGCAAAAACCTGTGTGGTTTTGGTATAGGCAAAGTCCTAGCCAATGAACTGAGCCAGTACTTCACATTATCTATGACAAAACTAAACCACAAACAAAACAGAGAGCCATTGATTATTTCATGGGGGTGAATGACTTTAGCCCCAAAAAATTCTACCTAAAGACTGTTATCTGCAACACTGTCAAGAAAAAAAAAAAAAAAGAAAAGAAAAGAAAAGAAAGAAAAAACAACGCATTTAAAGTCAGAATGTACTGGACATGATGGCAGTACAGTACAAAAGATGAAGCTTATTATTGACACACTACAGCCCACTGTAACAGATATCTTCAACCAATCCTTCACTACAGCTGTTTTCCCTGAGGCCTGGAAACAGGGACTAGTTAAGCATTTACCTAATAAGGGTGCTGCCACAGCCTCTGATTAACGACGTATTTGCATTCTTCCTGCACTGTCCAAGGCCTTAGAATATATAATCCACAACTGGCAAACAAAATACCTAACTACTAACAACCTACTAGACAAATACCGTTTAGGTTTCCATAAACATCGCAGTACATCATCTTTCTTAATAAAAGTAACAGATGACCTGAAGCTAGGATGCACAAGAGGCAACTATCATCTGCTTCTTAGACTTCAGCAAAGTCTTTGACACCATTGACTATGACTTGCCAGACATAGCAGCATAAATTTCTCACCAAGTGCAGTGCAATGGTTTCACTCATATCTGATGTCTCACCAGCAATGTGTCATGTCTGGCACCATAAAGTCACAATGGAGGCAGGTATTATGCAGCATCCCCTAGGGTTTAGTGTTAGGTCCTACACTCATTTCATTATACATAAATCATGTGTCACCAGTCTTGTCCTATTGCAGATACCACATGTACACTGATGACCTAAAATTGTATCTAAGTGCAAAATCTATAAACATGCAGACAGCTGTAAGGAAGCTCAACACTGACCTGTGTGCACTATCAAAATGGGTACAGGGTATAGGGTTAAAGCTCTACCTATCCAAAACCCAATTGATACAGGTTGCTCATTCTAGGCCCATTAGCTCAAAATATTGGGACAGATATCAATTTCTGTCCTTCAGCAAAGAGCCTAGGAGTAGTAATAGATGAAAGTCTAAACTGGACTGGGACATAGTCACAATATGCAAGAAGGCATCAGCATCCCTCCACACCCTACAGAAATATAAAAAGCTCTTCTGTCTTGACCTGAAAAAGAAACTTGTGCAAACATTTATTCTTCCAATTATTGATCGCAGCAATGTTATCCTGTAACGCCTTTCTCAGGAAAGCTCAGAGCGCATAGAACTGGTTCTGAGTGCCTGTGTTCATTATACCTGTTGAGCACATTTCATCATCATATGCATAGCTCTCTTGGTTGTGTGCAAACAAGCACAGAGATTTCCATACCCTCTGTCTTCTCTACTGAACACTGTCCTTCATCTCTCTCCTTGACCTTAACTCTCTTGTCTGAACAAAACAGCAGAACACACCCATTCCCATCAGAGAAAAATTCTCTCTGTCCCACTCCATCATTCAGCCACATTTTCAAAGTCTCATACTCCCTCTTTCCAATCTGATCTCCTTGTTTTACAGTATTCTTAGCTAATGTAGTCTTCTTAAATTTTCTTGCAACAGAAATTGCTATATCAAAAAACATGTATTTTGTATACCCATATTTTTTTTCTTTTATCTGCCGCTACTAATATTACTAGAACAATTATTGTTATTGTTACTATTACTATTAGTGGCTGCATCTGTAGTAGTACAAGTAATGCTATTATTAATGCTTTGTTACTTCATAGTCAGTATAATTTACTCACACCACCACTGCAGACACTCAAAACATTTTAGTACTAGTTTTCATATTAAAATTGCTTAGGTAACTATGATGTATGTGTGAAACCCTGGTCGAGGGCCTGATGACCCCAGATCAGTTTAAATAAATAAATACACATTCTAATACAGTAATAATTAGATGCTGATAAAAATGTAGTATTGGATAAATGAATTTAATGTATTCCTGACTCCAGAGCACAACCTGCTGTAGTAACCTGTACATTGCTGCACAATCACTGCCACTACTGCGACATGTGTCACACAGTTTGAGCCGATAGCCAGGGACTTTTGGTTTTCAAATGCTGTATGTATTGCCAAGTACCAACTCCGGACAGTAGTCTATACTTGTGATCAAACTGCGTGTGTCCTGTATTAGTCACTATGTGGTATTGTGCTACTTATGTTTACACTGCCACACCATGACCTAATAAATTGTGGATTTCTTGTAATCATGTCTTTTATCATATTCCGAGTCACAACATCATCTGCTGATTTATCCATGTTTCCCAGACGACAAGTGTTGTTGCATTCCTTAAACAGTTTGACTTGCCAAGGTTGTTTAAGTTTGATAGTGATTTCCAGGTCTTTATAGCTTCCAGTGATGTCTCTCTAGCACTGAGAGATGAAACTTCAGGCAGAGAAATTTGCATTGGACTATGGCCTTAAGCCCATAAAAGAAAAATCATCAAGGACGCAAACATCCACCATAAGAGTCTGCACCGTATTTCAGTCAAAGTTGTTGAACTTTCTGTTTAATATTTCATATGGTGATGGAAAATAACATATCAAGATTTCTCAGTTATGCCAAAAGCAAGTAATGCCTGGGTTTCTTTCGTCCGTGCCCCATGCCCTTTCCTGGGATCTGTTATCAGTGGACATGAAATATGAAGTAGTGGACTGACCCATACTTTGTACTTACCACTTGCTCCTCTCTGATGTCCAGCACAGTATAAAATGTGGGGCAGTTAAATATCTGCATAAAGGGAGGTTGTTATCGGAGTGCGGCTTACCTTGAACCTTCAAGAGCAGCCGGTGCTCGTTTTGTCTTTTTGTCTGCTTTAGTTTGCATTACAGCCTTGTTTGTAGAGGATGCTGTTTTGTAGTAGTCCCAAAAGCATGGTTAACCAAACAATTGAGTGGCACATTAACCCCAGATTCCCTGTGAAATTAAAAAACTCAGCAACAGAATGTTTTCATATGTTAAAAGAAGTGCTTAGTGATAATGTTATATCACATGTGTGAGTTTTTGAATGGCACAAATAGTTTTCAGGAGGCCAGGATTAAGTTAAAGATGATGAACATCGCATTTGATCTGTGAACTCAAAAACTGAAGCATACAGTCAGAAAATTAGATTAATGAAATTGTCTGGAACGACTGGCGTGTGAGCATTCGGGTGACCACAGACATTTTGACCATGAACAAAGAGACAGAAAGACAAGTTTCACATAATGATTGAAACATGACCAGGGTTTATGCAAAACTCTCTCAGGAACAAAAGGACCAACAGAAGATATCTTGTTGTGATGAAATGGAATGACTCAATGAGGAAATGGTCTTGCTCACACGTCATCACATGTGGTAAAACATGGATACTCAACTACAGCCCAAAAACAGAGCATTAGTCGATGCACTGGAAGACTCCCACATCACCAAGAATGAAAAAGGCAATGTTGACCTTTTTCTTCTGCTAGTGTTGTTATCATGACCGAACTGGCACTTGAGGGTCAAACCATTGATCAGAAATACTACAAAGAAGCTGAGGGAAACTCCATAGTCACCAGATCTGGCTCTTTGTGATATTTATCTCTTCCCAAAAGTGATAAGTCCATTGAAGGGAACACAATTTCAGTCTGTTGAAGAAGTGAAAGCAAAAACAGCAGAGTTATTGAAGAAGATGACAGTGCATGACCTCAGCCTTGTTTTCAACAATGGAAGACATCTATGCAGATGCTTATAGGTAGGGCAGGGCCATATGTTGAAGAGGATAAAAGTTAGTTGTAACTTTGTTTGTAATAAATCACATTTCTGACAGTAATTTTGTTATTTACTAACCACACCTCTTATTTCCATCAAAAGTTGAAAACACACACACACACACACACACTTGCCCTCACAATTATAAGGTGTGGTTACATCAATAATCTTGAAGGGAAGTGGCAAGGTGAAGCTTTCAGTCAGTCAGCCTGTCAGTCAGGTATGCTCCCTATGTTCAGTTTGTGGCACTTTGCGTGCTAAAGGAATTCCCCAGATTTCATCCCCAGCCCAGCTTTCAGTTTTAACTTACCATCTAAGTCCACAGTCCAGTCCAATTATTTTGATATAATTGTTCTAAATGCCCATATACTCATTGATACATATTATCAAAAAACTAATCTTTATTAAATCCAGATGAATATGTCTGTATACACTTATCTCAGTTCTTTTGATGTTCTATGATCTCATCATGTATTTATCAGTTCAGTTACTGAATGGAATCTTTCAGTTTAAAATAACTTTGCCATTAATTTTACTGTAATATATGAGATCCTTTGGGCAGAATGACAGCTGAAATCCTGTCTTTTGATCCAGTTTTAGATTTTCCTAAATCGCTTGAGGAAAATACCAGAATGGTGTCTCTGAAAAGTTCGTGACCAGTACCCTTATCTCTCTTTCCTCAGCCTGAGTTTGTCTACTTCTTTAATGACCTCACCAGCATGAAATCAAACCATAATCTTCCTTCCTCTTTGACAATATAAATGTAACTGGGTAGATAAAAAAAATATACTCACCATGCAGTGGCAAGAGAACACACATATAAAAAAAAGGTTCCACATATGCAACCTCACCAGCATGAAATCAAACCATAATCTTCCTTCCTCTTTGACAATATAAATGTAACTGGGTAGATAAAAAATATACTCACCATGCAGTGGCAAGAGAACACACACATAAAAAAAAGGTTCCACATATGCAACCTTTCGGAGCCAGTGGCTCGTTGTCCTGGCAGAAGGGTAGAAGGGGGTGGAAGAGGGGTGAAGGAAAAGGACTGAAGAGGTTTTAGGAAAAGAGGTAGAGTTCCAAGAAGTCATCCAGAACCACGAGGCAGGGAGACATACAGGACGATATAAGAAGGAAAGACTGATTGTTGGGGACTGTGCCAGATAGAATTGGAAACCCCAGAGCTTAAAGATGGAAGACAGGGTAAGATGCAAAACAGAGATTAACGCTAAAATGTTGTGCATGAATTAAGAGTAATTAAGAGTGATGGGTACATTGTATGTGTAACTGAAATTGGAGGTGGACGGCGAAAAATAGGCAGCTCAGAAAGTGAAAGATGTAGAAAACTAAAACAGAATGAAAAAAGGAGTAGTTACTGTGAAGAAATGCTGATACTGAAGAAATAAATGTAAATTAAGGCCAGGTGGATGGTGAGAACCAAGGACATGTAGCACTTGCAGAGTTATAAGAAACTGGTGTCTGGGAGGGAGAGTCCAAATGACATGTGCAGTGAAACAGGCACCAAGGTCCCGACTGTCATGTTGTAGAGCATGCTCTGCAACAGGATATTGTTTGTTGCTTGTATACATCCTCTGCGTATGCCCATTCATCCTAACTTAAAACTTGGTGGTAGTCATGCCAATGAAAAAGGCTGAACAGTGTGTACAGAACAGTTAGTACATGACTTGGGTCATTGTCAGGTGGCTCTCCCTTTGGTAGTGTATGTTTTGCCATTTACAGGGCTGTTACAGCTTTTGGTAGGAGGGTGCATAGGGCAAGTCTTGAGGGGGACAGTCACAAGGGTAAGAGCCATAGGGTAGGGAGATGGGTGCAGAAGGAGGGTAGGGCCTCATAAGGATACTGCAGAGACTGGGAAGGTGGGGAAAAGCTTTTTTATGTGTGGTGGGCAAAATTTCAGACAGAACGGATCTCATTTCAGGGCTTGTTGACAAGTGATAAACTCCGAGGAGCGATCAGCACTACCAGGATTTAATGTGTTGGCCAAGGATATCTGTTTCTGAACTTTGTTGGTGTGGTAATTACATCCAGGGAAGGCTGAGGTGAGACTGGTGGTGTGTTGCTGTAAAGAGTCTGCATACAAGTAGATATGTTTGCTTCGAATGCAAAGGCTGTAAGGGATGGTACATTTGACATGGAAAGGATGGCAACTGTCAAAATGTAAGTACTGTTGTTTGTTAATCAGTTTTATGCGGACAGAATGTGTAACTGGTCTTCAGTGAGGATGAGATCAACATCAAGGAAAGTGGCATGGGATTCATAATAGGACCATGTGAAATTTAATTGGGAGAAGATATAGAGAGATTCCAGCCTCACCATGAGTGAATATGGCAAAGATATCATCAATGTATCTAAACCAAACCAGGGGCTGAAGGCTTATGAAACCGAGAAAAGCCCCCTCCAAGTGACCCATGAAAAGGTTTGCATAGGAAGGAAACATCCTAGTTCCCAGGGCTGTATCCCTGATCTAGGAAATGGTTGGTGTCTTTAATGTAGGAGGGAAGTCTTTGTTCTCCTGCTTGCCACTTGTTGACTAGATTTTTTATGTATCCAATTACATTATATTGTCAAAAATTGATTCATCTTCCTTCCTTTTGTAATATATGAGGTCTGATATAGAGTAAAGTGATTTCTGCATTGCACTGTGCCTTTACCATGTGAAAAGTTTTATCTAACTCTGTGACAGTGAAATGAAGTGTTTATTGGAGATGTGTATTTGCAGTCCAGTAAAGACAAAACTTGCCTCAAAGGAAAGATCATTCAGAAAGTTTTTGAACATTGGCAGGAAAAATATCAGATGTGTGTGGAGGTGACCACCACTAATGTATTATATTTGATGATTTGGCAAATTTTCTGCATCAGTTTCATTTCTTTTCAGTGAGAGCTTGTGCAAACCAATTTCCAGCGGAGTGCAAGAGAATGTTTGTACGAAATTGCTTATCAATTGGCATAAGTTGATAGTTTAAGTGGAAATTTGTGACAGCATAAGGACATAGTTCAAATTTGAAATACGTGCTGCTACACTATTGCAAATAGTTTGGTAGCGATGTAAGCAGTTTCACATATTGTTTTTTCAGACTCCTACACACGGAGTAGAATGAAACATTCCAAATTCAAAACTAATACAACACTTAAGTACTACCAAATATTTCTTGAGCATGATAGTTGCTATCATAGCAACAGTAATGAGAAAAAAATGTTGATAATACACAGTTCCTCATTGACGTGACACTTTTATACCCTCTTTGAATATGTTTTACTATTGAGTGTACTTCTTTATGCCTGCAAAAAAAAAACTTAATTTGAGCTTCCTACCCGCTTGTTTACCAAAAATCCACTGAAAATGTTTGTTAAAAGAATTTTTCCTGCACTGAAGGATGATATCTTGGTAAGCGAATGTTAAGAAAACTACCACATATTTTATTTTAGAAGCATTTCTTAAGTCACACCCGGTTTGATTCTGTAAACCATCCTCAGGTGACAAAGTGGCAGAAATTTGACAGTTTCAGTATTTAAAGTGCTTCATCTCACCAAAAAACATTAAAATAAGCATACTAGAAAATGACAAGTACAGTGTTTCACTTTGTTGACTGTGCTTGGTGTACTCACAGCCAGCAATGCGTGTTGAGTACAGACCAACAGGCAGTGCTATAGGGGACTGGCCTGGCAGAGCCGCTCAAAAAGCCTTTTCTTTTCAGTAACTCTAAGTAAGTACTACTGTCCCTCAATAAGTGGAAAATCCGGGATGAAATACCAATATAAGGAGGACAGATTGGTGCTCACTACACAGAGGAGATGTTGGGTGGTAGGGAGACACTTTTAAAGAGGACTGTCCGATATTTCAGACTAAGTCTTTCATCAGACATAAACAAAACACAACATGATTTCCCTAAATCACTTCTGATAAATGCCGGGATGGTTCGTGTGAAAGGGAACAGCCGACTGCCTTCCCCATCCTTCCCTAATCCAATGGGACTGATGATCTCGCTGTTTCTTCCCCTCCCCTGAATCAACCAACCAACCAATTGCAAAACACATGCATTTGAACGTGGCCACCGTCATCTCCGGGCACTAGGCCCGACTGTGGCTGCATTTGAGGTGAGCAGTGATCTCGGCTAGGCAGCAGTCGAGATCACTTCCGAGCCACTGTGTATTAAAAGAAATGTATAGGCAGTATGCCTAGTAACTTTAACACACTTAAATATTTTCTAGAGAGTATAAGACACCGAATTTACCTTATAACTCTGAAGTGGATTGTAGGGTAAAACCTAAATCATGCCGTTTAAGTTTTTATTGTTCTTATTTTACCTTAAACTTACTATGTGATTGGTAGGTAATAAAATATTTTACCATTTCAAGGATAAAGCTGTTCTTTGAAATTTTATGGTGTTATTTTCCCACAGTGCAAAACAACTTTGTGTTGATGATTGCCATTCCAACTTGCTAATAATAACCACTTGCACTTACTTTGTGGTAATACAAAACAGACCACCCATCTTTGAAATTTTACACATTTGGTTTGTGATTATGGATACACATATATTTCATGCCAATAAGATATCATGTTTGTCATTGATTACTGTCTTTCAATTTCGTTTTTACAGTCCCAGTCTGAATTGGAGGCCAAAGTAGCAGAAATCCTGAGTAGGAGTAAGGTTGTAAATGGAGGTAAAGAGGTGAGTTCTTTGCCATTGTCTCTTTTATGTAACAAAAGTTAAGAATTTTGTGTACATGGTAACATAAATTTTGCTTGATTTCTGTGAAGAATGTCCCAAGAATTTTATGGATGCTCTTCGACATTGTGGATAGTGTGCATATTGCAGGTCTAGTAATATGTGAACTGTAATGTAAAGGAACTAAAAACTAAAACTAAACTCCTCCTGAGCAGGCCATGAAGGTCCAACAGTACTGACTGGCTGCTGTGTCATCCTCAGCTCATAAGCTTCACTGGATGCGGAGGGGCATGTGGTTAGCACACCGCTCTCCCAACCATATGTCAGTTTCCGAAATCGGAGCTGCTACTTCTCAATCAAGTAGCTCCTCAGTTTGTTTCACAAGGGCTGAGTGCTCCCCACTTGCCAGCAACGCTTGGCAGACCGGATGGTCACCCATCCAAATGCTGGTCCAGCCCAGCAGTGCTTAACTTCGGTGATCTGATGGGAACCAGCAATAACCACTGCGGCAAGACCATTGGCAATTTAAAGGAACAGCTCTTATAAAAGTTGTTCCATCTTAATAGGACTTTCATTAAAAAGGAAATATGACTACAGGATTCCTCCAAACATTGTGTCATTTGAATAATATTAGTAACGTAACTATGTAGTATGTGCAAGATATCTCTGTTATTGCAAAACTGTGAGAAAATGTGTTATATAGGTTTATATATCTTATTAAAATAAGAATAGTGTTTTAAAAAGGATAGAGTGCTACACACCACATAGGTGAGGTGTTGAGTCGCAGACAGGCACAATGAAAAAGATTGCTAAAATATTTACTTGTAAGCTTTCAGAGTCCTTCTTCTGGAGCAGAACATGCACACATTCACATTCACACTCACTCCAACTAAGCTAGTAATTGGTAACTTTTAACTGCCACAGTACATCATGGTGCTACTGGAAAACCGATAAAAATGGAGAAGAACTGGGCAATTGGATTGAACAGATAGGACCGGTGTTAATTTATGACCCAAAGATGCCACCATTCTTCAACAGTGCTAGATGGGCTCGTGGATATAACTAACCTAACGTTTATGTCAGCGAACACCTTGTCCAGGAAGTAAAGAAGAAAGTTGCTGAGCCAGTTCACATGAAGAAGAACATGGCTGAGCCAGTCCCACACACGCAACATCAACTTATTATCTGTTCTGTTGCAGCAGTTATGAAACCAGAGATTGTCCATTTCAAAAGACTATTTAACTTCAAGAAAGCCCAATGGGAGAATTTCATACAAGAACATGATATGGAAGTCCTAAAACCAGACCCATCTCCAGTATATTCTGAATGTGCTAGATCAATTCAAGTTAGTTCATGTAAATATATCCTAGGACATGAAGATTGCAAGGCTCTCTTGGAGAGATATGAACAATTATTTGACAATGATCAATTGTCTGAGGAAACAATCCAAACAGGCAAAGATCTCCTGCATACTGTAACAGCTTCCAGAAGTAAAAAATGGTGTGACCCAGCAGCGAATCTATACTTGAAACAGAGCAGCTGAAAACGTGAAAATTATTGAAGAACCTTAACAATGACCCAGCCACTGCTCCCGATCTCTCAAAGATAACTCCAGACCAAATTGTCCCTCGAATCCTTCTGAATGGTAAGGCAAAAGGAAGATCTAAAAACTCCAAACCCCGAGGTGCACAGTTGAGTAAGACTACCTTGGCACTCCTTTCATCTTAAAAGTCTATGAATAACAATAAAAAAGTGTTTGGGCCTGCTACAAAACAGTGGATATTAAATCTTATAACACCTGTATTTCAGAAATGCAAATTCCTGAGATTTGGTGCAAAAGCAAAGTAGTAGCACATCTAAAGCCTGGGAAAGAACCAACAGAACCAAAAAACTTTCATCCAATTTCATTTCCTGTGCTATTTGTGTGAGGTACTGGAAAGACTGAATATAAATCAAATATCAGAGTATGTCAACAATAACGTTGTAAAAGCCCAGGAAGGTCTTATTGTTGACAGATCCTAAATTGGGTCAGCTTATTGAGGATGTTTATGAAAGAGGTCAAGTCATTGGTGTGGCTTCTATGGACCTCACAGCAGCTTATGATCAACCACAAAAAGGTGGTTAGGAAAGTATATTCAGTCACAAAGGAGTATTGCTTAACACAGTTCATGTAATGTTTGCTGTAAAGTAAGAAAACTTGATGCAGGATTCAGAAAAATGGCCTCCCTCAGGCAAGTGTGTTTGTTGTCCCTACTGTTACACAAACGGCCACCCAATTAGCCCTGGAACTAGAGCATTTATTTATGCTGATGGTACAGAAATTGCTGTCCAAGGCAAAACCTTTAAGGAGGTGGAGATTGTTCCGGCGTAACCACAAGGGTCGGCATGAAGACGAAGAACGCAAGAGCAGAGAAGCCCGTAAGATGACATCAGCCATGACAGGAGTAGCGTCTACAAGAAGAAAATATAAGTGCTGCTCCTGCCAGCCTCGGCCACACAGACCGGCACCGGGAAATCACTAACATAGCAGTTATTAGTGATCCATATCCATTGCTTGTATGGACTTAGTATATAGAGAAAGAAATAGACTGTTTGCCTGTTACCCATTGCTTGCAACACGTTCATGTAATACAAAGTTTGGTATTGTCTATCTTTCTTCTTGTAATAAAAACTATTAACGTGATTTGCTTGAATTGTTGTACAGCATTCTGAGAACACAGCATCCTTTAGGCACCCTATACGAGACGAGTGGGCAGGACCCCCACAGAGATAAAGCTGACAAGATCTCAAAGAGCTGGGCAAGTATTCTGATACTAACCATCTGAAGCCAAATCTTGAAAACACAAGTTTATGCACTCTGTCTATGAAATATGGGAAGCTAAAAGAAAACTGAATGTCACTTGGAGAGGAGAACTGCTATTCCACGGTGACACTCCCAGATACCTTGGAGTAAAGATGAATTGCACCCTTACATTTAAAGCCCACTGTGAAGATGAAAAAATCTCAAACTATCTGCTTGGAACAGTGCCATCTGTAAACTTACAGAAGCAATTTGTGGTGCTCAACCAAAAGTGTTTTGAATATCTACCATGGCAATATGTTTTTTTTTCTTTTTTCCCCAAAAGAATATTCTGCACAATTTTGGCAAAATTCTGAACATGCCAAATATATTGATACAGCTTTAAACAATACTGGACACATTGTGACAGATCTCAATGACCAAATCATGTCAGTAAACTTTACCAAGTTATGGGTATGGCACTACCAAGTATTTGCAGGAAAGCAGCTCGAGAAATGGAGAAGAAACAGAAAACTGATCCCAGACATCCCGTATTTGGAGATGAGCCCCAACAGCCAAGACTCAGATCAAGAAAGAACTCCGTGCAAGCAACTACAGCAATTCTGTCTCTCTCATAACTTGCTGAGAGAAACTTTGGCAAGATTCTTTGCCTGAGGCACACCGAGTGAATGTCAGAGGAACCTGCTGAAGGCTCACACCTGCCTCGTGAGACACGGAAGATGCCGAACAGGCTGAGAACTGGGGTGTCATGGTGTAAATTCAACCTCAGTAAATGGATCTTTAGCTACTGTGATGAAATTTGCCAGTGTAGTGTAGCACACTGCAGAACGAACAATAACTGCTAGTCTTCAGGAACCTGCCAGGTACCTTTAATAGTGGTCATCTTACTGCAGCTAACCAAACAGCCATCAAAACCACTGAATACTGGTTCTCCACAGAATATGTAGAGAATCACCTTACTGTCTGTCTGTTCGTTTGTTTTATTTCACTTTCTTGTCAGTATTTTATAAACTCTTTTTTTTCCATATTAGTCCTTGTATGTTTGTTGTTGTTATGAGGGACATCCAAGAACTAATGCAATAAGTTTTTTTCTGATAACAGATTGGTTTTATTCAGACATCCAGTACACCATATTATTCCCCACTCTTTTAGCTACAAAACCCTGTTTTTGAACATAATCTCCATTCGACGCAATGACCTTACGTCAGATTACGTGGAGGTCCTGTATGGCTGCATGGTATGACTCTAATGGTCAACATTGAAGCCAACAGTTTCCTGCATCAGTAACCTCCACATCATCCATTTACTGCTTACCATGGAGTGCATCCTTCATTGGGCCAAACAGATGGAAATAGGAAGGTGCATAGATGGTGAGGAACCTAGTGGACACACACATTTGAGTACCCCAGGCTGGTGGATGAGTGTGTCAGCATTTATTTACCAACAGAGATGCCAAATTGTGCAGCAAGGTGTTTGATAGTGATCCATCGTTCACTTCAAATTAGAGTGTCCACATGTTCCAACATTGTAGGAGTTACAGCTGTGTGCAGCTGGCCAGCATGCGGGAGATTGGACAGGTTCACGCGATCTTGTTGTGATGATGACAGATGGCTTGCCTAATGTCTCACTGTGTTTTTGTTCAGTGGAAGGTCTCTGCAGACATTCTAGAAGTGCCTGTGAATATCTGAAATCATCTGGTTTTCTGCCAAATAATAATAATAATAATAATAATAATAAAAATAAATAAATAAATAAATTGAAAAAACTAAATGACAACACTCTACTCGGAAAGCACCTCCATTACAGATGCCAATTTGAAGGCTACATATTAGCGAAGCCACCTATTGGAACTTAATGAAACTATAGGAATATTTCACAATGTTCCACAACAAATTCTGCATTTTTTCAACCAAAATTGGCCAGGAAAAAATATGTTGCATTACTTATCAAACACCTGTTGTACTGTACTTTCTGTCTTTACTTCATTGAATTTTCTGTGAAATGGATAATTTTATGTAAGTAATCTTTTATGTTATTAATGCTCTACCAGTATTGTAATAAATTCATGTCCTGGACACGTAAAATAAATAAAATAAAGTCATTCCATCCTGGACTTCCCATTATTTAGATAACAAGACAGCTGAATAGTAACCAAATGAAAAAATATGTGTTTCAAAAATTATGTGTTAAATATGTTTATGAAGGTCAAATTTGTATGCGAAGCCAAACACTTCTCATATTGGCAGTCTTGCATTTTTCACTCTAGGAAGCATAAACAGTGTGCAGTGTTTGCTCTGTGGGTGGGAACAAATAGATAAACCTTGAAAATGCAGTAAATGATTGGAGGGGGAGGAGGGTGAAATGTTATATTATTAGATCTTTGGGCCAAATGTTTTGAACCCTCCAGTGTCAGAATTAAGTTTTGAAACAAACTAGGCTAAGTAACTGAAAATGTTCAGCTGCAGTTTTTGGAATTCAAGTGATGACAGATCTGACATGAATGCTTAAGTAATTAAAAAATAGATGTTGTTCCCAATTCATGTCTTGGGGTAGTACACCAGGCAACTTGGGGAATTTTTTGCAGGTGTTTCCTAACAATATTTTAGGTGATTGGTGGCCCTCTGCTTCACAAAAATATAATGGGAATAGCTAAAAATAAAAATACACAAAGCAGTAGTTCAGGGACATAGCACAGATGAATACTTCTATCCACAAATGGGGTTGGATTCTGGCATCATAAGAGACAAGTAATAATAGATACTAGTGCCAGATCCACTGTGTGCCAGTGTTTATTGAAAACTGACACATAAAGGACCGATACCTGCACACACTGTCAAATCACCACACGAGCCAGCAAACAGGCTTGATTAATTCAGGCATAATGTAAGCGAGACAAATTTGTTTCCTGTAGCACCTCAGACACAAGATGCAACACCTGCAAAGTGTTCTGAGGAGCAATGGGTACCCCAACAGCTGCATGAGAAGTGTCACAGAGTCAAACACCCAGCGAAGTAATGTATCAAGAAAAAAAAAAAAAAAGTCGGTATGGCCTTTCTGCCATACATTCCAAGAGTGGCAGACAGATTCAGCTGTGCATTGCTCAAACACAGCATAAAGACTATTTATGAATGGACAAAGGAGATCAAAGAGCATCTCAAATGAGTGATGGAGGAAAGGGACCCACTTGCAGTGCCTGGAATATACATCCTGAAACATTTGCGTTGGAATGACTGGACAATCAATCAACATCAGGATGACAGAATGTAGCGGCATTGCAGGTTAGCGCAATTGGAGAAATTGGCCATGGCAGAGCACATCCTGTGTGAGACTGACCACATTGTAAAATTCACAGACACGCAAGTTCTTGCTGTAGAGAAAAGCTATCACATGTACTTGTTGAGAGAAGCTATAGAACTACAGAAATATGAGAATAGCTTCAACAAGAAAGAAGAAAGCCTCAAGGTGAGTGGATCCTGGATTCCCATGCTGCAGTGAATGACTGCTGCAGGTAGCAATGGGGGAACCACACCAGAAATCACTACGGTAAAGCCTTTCAATATTGGTGCAGCAGATATATGTAATCTGCGGCTGCGAGCTCGAGTCCAGTCCATAACCAGCAATAGATGGTGAAGCTCTGATAATTCCAGCCACTCGTGCTGGCAGAAGTCAGAAAAATCATCGAACAAATGTCAGCTAAAGAGCCCAAGATAGAAGCCAACAGGCAGTTTATTAATGAGTGGCCACAAAAGCCGTAACAATTTTGTACATCTATAAAATATTGCGCTTACTGGGCATCATAAGGATGAACACTAACTAGAAGTGTACAAAAATGAAATAGTTCTGTTTATTTTGCTGGTTGATATTTTGAAATAGTTTAGTAATAATCAAGTAGTTCCATAGCTTTCCAGTCACAGTGACAATGTTAACCTAATGATAAAAATGTTTTTTGTTTATTTTTGTCAGAGTAAAATCTTGTCTCTTACAAAAGCTTTATAATTTCCTCAGGTTGAAAAGGATGATGAAGAGGAGGAAGGGGAAGAGTTTCCCCTTAGCCTGGAGGAGATAATGGAGAGGCGCAAAGAGATGGCAAAGCTGAGGGCCCAGCAGTCTTACAGAGAAGCCAAGGCTGCCAGGCAGAAGAAGATAAAAAGTAAGAGGTAATTCGATTTGCCATTCTTCTGTAACTTAGATACCATTTTAGTGTTGTTAAAAATCTTCAGACAAAGGGATGTATTTAAGAGATAATGACAGAAACATGGAAAGTCACATTTATGCAGTTGCTGAACTACAGTTAAAGGGATAAAATCTGTAACAGTTTCAATTTTTTCAGTTTGTTTTTATAAATGGTGTAAACATATGTATAAAATTTTACTTTTACAGTCACGTTAATGTGACCAGCTGTCAAAAGCCTGAATGGCCACCGCTTGCATCACGGACTGCTGCAAGACATGCAGGAAGAGAGTCAATGAGGTTCTGGAAGGTACTGACAGGGATTTGAATCCATGGCGACTGCAGTTCTGTGGTCAGCTGCGCTACATTTCTCTGGCGAGGATCAGTGGTGCAAATGGCCCACACAGAGTCTCAATTGGGTTTAAATCTAAGCAGTTCTGTGGGCAGGGGGGTAAAATAAATTCATCCTAGTGTTCTTCTACCCGTGCATGTACACTGTGAGCTGTGTAACACTTTGCAGTGTCCTGCTGGTAGATGCCATTGTGCCGAGGAAGTCAAACTGCAGGTAGTGGTGCACATGGTCACCAACGTTAGAAATATACTTTCGTTGATCCATTGTGCCTACCAGAATGACAAGATCACATAGGGAATGCTAGGAAAACATTCCCCAAGCAATAATGTTCCCTCCTGGCCCCTTCTGACGGTTGTTCCAAGGTGTTTGCTTTCAGATTTCCCACACCGTATACGAACTGCCATCTGGTTCATGGAGCACAAAACGGGATTTGTCTGAAAAGGCTACCTATCGCAACTCGGTGGATCTCGAGTTGATGTACCAGCATGCAAGTTTCAGCATTTGTCGCCAATCAACAGCAGTCAGATGGTTGCATGAACCAGGTGCCTTTTGTGGAGACTGTTCGCAGCTCGTGGTCTAGTGGCTAGCATTGCTGCTTCTGGATCACAAGGTCCCGGGTCCAATTTCTGGCAGGGTTGGGGATTTTCCCTTCCTGGGACTGGGTGTTTGTGCTGTCCTCATCATATTATCATCATCCATGACAGTGAATAGATTGGACTGTGTACAAAATTGGACTGTGAAAATATTGGGACTTTGTACGAGCACTGATGACCACACAGTTGAGCACCTTACAAACATGCATCTCCGCAGCCACTGTTTGCCCTTGTCATCTGTGGTCTGTGCGGCACCACAGTTGCCTAGGTGCCATTTTTAGATAGCACCATTTTGCTTCCACCCTTGATGCAAAAGCAATGGTCATTCCTTTTTGGACATAAGATAAATCACTTCACTTCCACATCAGGACAACGACTGAAGTAATTTCTCCATCGCACAACATGTGTTATATGCACTCCGCTGCTGGTGGTGCACTCGCCATTTGTGAAGGATTACCATATGTTGACATCAGATATAGGCAATGGTCCCATTAATGTGACTGGTATGTGTAAAATTACTAAGAGACATAATATCTGGACAGGATTTAAAGGGGCGTAAATTACAGCATTGTGAATAAAATTAAAAGCAGAAAAAGCTTTTTTCTATTTGAAACTGTTCGTTCCTTCTTCAGAGAGGGAAGAAGAATAGGCTTGGGATGGAGGGACAGATCACTTAGCTCAAGGTTAAGAGGGGCTAACTATTGTGAGGGCGAGTGAAGGCAACGAATGACTGGGGAGGCAGAAAAGAGAGAGAGAGAGAGAGAGAGAGAGAGAGAGAGAGAGAGAGAGAGAGAGGAGGTGGTGGTGGTGGTGGTGGTGGTGGTGGTGAGACATAGTGCATTGGCAAGCAATCTGCCAGTTTCGGTCCAGAGGTATTCATGACAGTATTATGAAAAGGACAAATTGCTACTCACCATATAGAGGGCACAGGCAGAATGAAAAAACATTTTAGCTTTTCCCAAAATGCCTTCTTCTAAGCCAGAAAACACACACACACGACCACTGTCTCAGGCCACAGTACAAACAACACAATGGGAAAAGCAGTCCATGGATGATGGAGCTAAGGAGGAGGCTGGGATGGATAGCAGGGTAGGGGTGGGGGAAGATGAAGTGATGCTTGTGGAACCATGGAGGGATGAGGTTAGGACAGGGTAATGCTGCTAGGTGCAGGGGGAGGAGGAGTTGGAGGTAGTGGAAAAAAGGAGAAGTAGAGGAGGGGAAAGAATTCAGTAGGTGCATTGGTGGTATAGGATATTGTGTAGTGCTGGAGTGGTGGCAGAAAAGGGGACAAATGAATGAAGGAGAGGGACTATTGAAGGTTGAGGGCAGGCAGGCTTTGGGTACTTAGAATAAATTGCAGGGAGAGTTTCCACCTAGCAGCTTATTAAAGTTAATGTTGGTATGGAGTCTCCAGATGGCACAGGTTGTGAAGCAGTCATTAAAGTGAAACACATATTGGGCAGAATGTTACACAACAGGATGGACCAGCTCTCTCTTGGCCAGTTTGTTGGTGGCCATTCATGCAGACAGATGGTTGGTTGTCATGCCCTTGTAGAAAGCAGCACAGTGGTTGCAGCTTTGTTTGAAAAACCACTCACCACTTCATTCCTCTTAAACCTAACCAACTACATCCTAATCCATAACTACTTCACCTTTCAAGGGGAGATATGCATACAAATTGGTGGCACAGCCATAGGAACCCACATGGCACCCTTCTATGCCAACCTCTTCATAGGCCACCCAGAGCAAACATTCCTAGATTCCAAAACCCCTGGTCTAGTTCAGGTTTATTGATGGCATCTTTATAATCTCAACCCAAGGCCAGGACACATTATCCTCATTCCTTCACAATCTCAACACCTCTCCCATCCACTTCACCTGGTCCCCCTCCACCCATCATGCCACTGTCCTAGATGTTGATCTCCTCCTGTCAGATGGGTCAATCCAAGCCCCAGTCCACATCAAACCCATCAAACCTGCAATTTGACAGCTGTCACCCCTTCCACATCAAAATATCCCTCCCATGCGGCCTGGCCACCTGTGGCAGACGCATTGACAGTGATGAGAACTCCCTTGCTCAGTATGCTAAAGGTCTCATAAGAACCAATGACCATGAAGTGTCCCCCATGCCACCCAGCGCCACTCAGGACTGGAGCGACTGAACCACGTCCTTTGTCAAGGCTTTGATTATCTATCATTGTGCCCTGAAATTAGGGACATCCTGCTCAAGATACATCCATCCCCTCCCAAAGTGGTGTTCTGCTGCTCACCCAACACCCTAGTCCATCCTTATGCCACTCCCACCCCCAGGCCCCTACCACAGGGATCATAGCCTTGTGGAAGACACAGATGCAAGACCTGCTGTATCCACCACCCAGCAAGTCATACTCCAGTGCCATCACTGGCTTATCCTACCCCATCAGAGGCCAGCTTACTTGTGAAAGCAGGCATGTTGCATACCGGCTCTGCTGCAACCACTGCACAGCATTTTATATTGGTATGACAACCAACCAGCTATCAACCAGAATGTATGGGCACCATCAAACTGTTGCCAAAAAGAAGGGTGATCACCCAAAGGCACAACATGCAGCAGACCACAAACATGCGAGATTACATTGGCTGCTTCACAACCCGTCCCATTTGGATCCTCCCCACAACCACCACTTGTGTGTGTGTGTGTGTGTGTGTGTGTGTTTCTCCTACAACTTGAGAAAGGAATTTCATTCTGAAAGCTGGCAAAGCAAAGCTCTGTACCTTTTGTTTGTGTATCTACCAATGATGCAGTGCTTCTGCTTTTCAGTGAGTAGTCTCCTTTATTCCTCAATAATTCGTTACTCTCAACCAGAACTTTCCATTCATTATTATTCCTTTCCTCTCTGATTCCGTGCAGAACCTCCTCATTCCTTACCTTATCAGTCCACCTAATTTTCAACATTCGTCTGTAGCCCCACATCTCAAATGCTTCGGTTCTCTTCTGTTTCAGTTTTTCCACAGTCTGTGTTTCACTACCATGCAATGCTGTGCACCAGACGTACATTCTCAGAAATTTCTTCCTCTAATTAAGCCCTGTGTTTGATATTAGTAGACTTCTCTTGGCCAGGAGTGTCCTTTCTGCCAGTGCTAGTCTGCTTTTGATGTCCTCCTGGCTCTGTCTGTCTGTGACGAAGCAAGCTATGATATTTTTACTTCCCATCTTCTTTTGCCATCTGCCTCCTTAAAAGTCATTTTTTCAATTTTAGCTAATTACCATTAACATACGTGAATATTATCTGCATTTCCATAAAAGAGAAAGGTTGCCCCCTCAGTTTTAAAGAATATAACACCAGATCTAATTTTGTGCTTTGTTTTACATATATAATTGATTTTCTAATTCATTTCGACTATTACTAGGTAGTATCTTTCATTATAGGGCGAAATCAGTAATTGTTTCGTAACTTAAATTCTATTGTTGACCTATAAACAAATATAAATTCTGTACTAATTATAAACATTTGGAAGATGAACTAATAGTATTTCTAAAGTGTATACTTTTCTCTATTCGAAAACATGTTAGCAAAGCCAGCCCTTAATTAATTCCAAAGTAATTTCCAGTCTCATCAGAAGTATTGTTTGTGTAACTACATATGTTAATTTCATCATTTAAACAAATAATTCAGCTTAACCCTTGTAGTAAAAGAAACTGTTAAAATGCGCCAATTTTTGATGTATTCAGTTAATTTAATGAGTTAAGTTTTAATTGTAATTTCTGTAAATTTAACTTTGAACACTGTGTAGTTTGAGTACCTATTATTGTGAAATATATAAGCGCCGGTTTTTTGGTCGAGAGACAGTCAGTCCACGCCCGAGTTTCAGACAAGGAACCTGTGTTGGTTAGAATGACAATAATGCGGCAACTTAACAATGAAGTAAGTGTTACACCAATAGGTCATGTGTTACAGCAATGTCAGTGTCTGTTCCATACATGTGGGTTTAAATTGGAAAGACCACATGGATAGTATTGTGGGAAGGTGAAACAAAGACTGCGCTTTGGTGGCAGAACACTTAGAAGATGCAACAAACCCATGAAAGACACAACCTACTTTACACTTGTCTGTCATCTGCTAGAATGTTGCTGTGCGTCATGGGATCCTTATCAGGTAGGATTGATGGAGGACAACGAAAAAGTCTAAAGAAGGGCAGCTCATTTCGTGTTATCGCACCATGGAGGTGAGAGTGTCACTGATTCCTGTGGCAAAGGTTTAGGAGTGCGAGTAGAATGGACTAGGATGTGGGGAAGTGGGAGGGGAGGGAGTGTTCATTGAGAAACATGTCTGCCAGCAGCATCTCAGGCAAGCTCTATAGCATTTAGGTGTGGGAAGTATGCAGGGCATTCCATATGTTCCCTATCTTCACTTTCCAGTGTGTCTGATACCTCAGCAGTCCTGTATGAGCAGATATTGTCAACCACAAACAAAAACTTGGGGTCTACCGCACCCCTAAACAGGATTCAGAATACCAGTAATCTCCCTGCACTATCACTGTGGTGTAATGGACATTGCACGAAGATAATGAACAGTGTTCGGCCATTGTGCTTAACGCATAGGCATGCACATTCTCTCTCTCTCTCTCTCTCTCTCTCTCTCTCTCTCTGTCTGTCTGTCTCCACAGTAACAGGTGGCTAGAATCGCTTTCCACAGTGAAGTGGGATTTGAATGGGATTTGTCGGAGAACATCACTCTGGATCACTGTTTTCCCCAACCAAACTGCTCCCCATCCCAACAAACTTTTTTCAACAATGGTGTTGTTGAAGTGGGGTGCATTTAACATGCTCGTGAGCATACGAACCAATTCAGTTTTAATCGTCATGAAATGGTGCTGGTTGAGACACGTGTACTGGTAGTGATAGTAAGGTCTGCAACGATCTGCCTAGGTGAGAGATGTCTATTCTTTTCGGCACTAGGTGTACATATCAGTCCTCTTGCAGTGTGGTGGACTGTCTGTGATCACCGGCATGCTTTTTTACAGCATTTTCACCTTCAGTAACTATTTTAATTGCAATGTGGTGCTTTCGGACACACACATTACTGTGGCCACAGTAATGACACTTTCGAGCCATCCAACTGCTCGTCCACAATCGTAAGCACTCAGATTATGTCTTTTAGTCATGTTGCCATACTACACGAAATATTGCACTAATTGGTTCCAAAGCAATCTCTGTCAAACATTGTAGTGCATTAACTGTTGAATACATACAAATAGTTCATCCACAGACTTTGTTGTAGTTAACATATTTTGATCTGTACATTTCCTTCCAGTATTATTGATTACGTGTTCTGAAGCAGAAGTTGGCTGTTCCATATTAATTGTTGGTTGTTTTGTAGCAACTGGCAGTTGTTCCTTAGCAAGCATCAGCTGTTCCTTAGCAATTGCAAGAACTAGACTGGTTCTTGGTCCATGGCGCACAGTTACCATAGCAGGTTGCCTATCTCACCACTTCCTGGGGGCAACATAAATTTGGTTCTCAATATTTCAAATAACTGGTGACCAAATTTAAAATGTTGTCTTAATTTACTAATGAAGAGATAAAGTGTTATACTAAAGATTTTAACATAGTAAGAGAAGTATTACAGTCAGAACCAGTGTATATGTCTTGAGGCAGTTAACTTGCCATGTGGAAATACCCAGACTATAGTCATCCAGTATTTGGGAATTAGAGCACTTAGTGTCTTGCAAAAACTTTGTACACAATTTCAAACCTTTGTGAACCTTTTTCTCAGCTAGACCTCACAAAATGATAAAAGGAAAAAAAAAAAAGGTTTTCACGTACTACGTTTCCACAGGTCATGCAGTGAAACTTCTGCATTGGACATGACTTTTTAATTTATTACTTCTTTACTTCTGACTCTATTTGCAACATGTCCTCATAAACCACTGAATGCACCTGCAAAATTATGTCATTGTACGACTCACAGTTCATGAGCTATAACAATGTAAACATTGAGATGTGTAAAAAATTTGGTTTTGCTTAAAGTGAGCTGAAATTACCCAGACTATAGTCTTCCAGTGTTTGATAATGAGAGCACTTGGTGACATCCCATAACCTTAACATAATCTCAAACCTTTTCTAAAATTTTTCTTGTTTATGTGCTTAGCATCACATGCTTAACATTAACTAATTTGTAAAGTAATCAGAAGTTTGAGGCTGCTTGATACAAGGTAGTTCGATTTATAAAGAATGAGAGGTTTCTAATTGGAAACTAAGAGGAAAGGAGAGAAGGTGACAAGGGAGCAAAAGCAAATGCCATTGAAGGAAAAGATACATATATGAGTGAGTAAAGGGGGGAGGAGATTTATTAATGGATGTATTTATTTTTCTTTTGTTTGTAGTATTTCATTGTTACTCTTTACCTCTCTCTTTATGTTTTTTTTAAATGACCTTGTTGTTTGATAATCATGCACCAGTCATTTCAGTTAGCCTTTGTGGTATGTCTCAACACACAGACATGGTAAACATATGAACAACTAAATCTGTAAAATGTGTAAATTTATTTTTAAAAGACTGAATTTTTTAATGCAAAATTACTTTTTCTCGTACCAGTTATCATCGTACGCTGCGTCATCAGAAAATCAAGCAACAGCTGAAAGATTTTGAAAACCTGCAAAAGACAGATCCTGAGGCTGCTCTGAAACAATTGGAGCAGATTGAGAGAGCAAGAGCTGAAGAAAGGATGACACTGAGACATAGAAACACAGGGAAATGGGCACGCAGCCGTGCAGTACGTGCCAAATACAATGATCAGGTATTTAATTTTTGAAAGATCTTAACAGTAATACCAATTTTAACTAGCTGCACCACTGTCACGTACCTGTCTCCGTGGCCTAGATCACTAACACACAATTGTTGGGTGGCGTTTGACCAGGGGTAAGTCGACTCAAATTCTGATCTGACTGAATATTTATACTACTACTCTCAGATAGCACTTCATTATAGATAACTTCATCATCTTCAAAAAGCCCGATTTTACTATTAATTTTGCTTGCAGGGTCATTTGTATATGATATGGACAGGAAATGTCCCAACACACTTCCCTGGGACACATCAGAAGTTACTCCTACATCTGACAACGACTTTCCATCGAAGATAACATGCTGTGGTGTCCCTACTCAGAATTCCTCAGTCCACTCACAAATTTCACTTGATGTTTCTAGCATTTGTAGACTTAGAGAAAGCTTTTGACAATGTTGACTGGAATACTCTCTTTCAAATTCTAAAGGTGGCAGGGGTAAAATAAAGGGAGCGAAAGGCTATTTACAATTTGTACAGAAACCAGATGGCAGTTATAAGACTCGAGGGACATGAAAGGGAAGCAGCGGTTGGGAAGGGAGTGAGACAGGGTTGTAGCCTCTCCCCTATGTTATTCAATCTGTATATTGAGCAAGCAGTAAAGGAAACAAAAGAAAAATTCGGAATAGGTATTAAAATCCATGGAGAAGAAATAAAAACTTTGAGGTTCGCCGATGACATTGTAATTCTGTCAGAGACAGCAAGGGACTTGGAAGAGCAGTTGAATGGAATGGACAGTGTCTTGGGAGGAGTATATAAGATGAACGTCAACAAAAGCAAAACGAGGATAATGGAATGTAGTCGAATTAAGTCGGCTGATGCTGAGGGAATTAGATTAGGAAATGTGACACTTAAAGTAGTAAAGGAGTTTTGCTATTTGGGGAGCAAAATAACCGATGATGGTCGAAGTAGAGAGGATATAAAATGTAGACTGGCAATGGCAAGGAAAGTGTTTCTGAAGAAGAGAAATTTGTTAACATCGAATATAGATTTAAGTGTCAGGAAGTCTTTTCTGAAAGTATTTGTATGGAATGTAGCCATGTATGGAAGTGAAAAATGGACGATAAAAAGTTTGGACAAGAAGAGGACAGAAGCTTTCGAAATGTGGTGCTACAGAAGAATGCTTAAAATTAGATGGGTAGATCATGTAACTAATGAGGAAGTATTGAATAGGATTGGGGAGAAGAGGAGTTTGTAGCACAACTTGACAAGAAGAAGGGATCAGTTGGTAGGACATGTTCTGAGGCATCAAGGGATCACCAATTTAGGGCAGCGTGGAGGGTAAAAATCGTTGAGGGAGACAAAGAGATAAATACACTAAGCAGATTCAGAAGGATGTAGGTTGCAGTAGGTACTGGGAGATGAAGAAGCTTGCACAGGATAGAGTAGCATGGAGAGCTGCATCAAACCAGTCTCGGAACTGAAGACCACAACAACAACAACAACAACAACCCCCCCATGTGATTGTACTTTTGACAATAAGCATAGGAGCAGTACTGAGTTAAATGCTTTTCAGAAATCAAGGAACAGTGCATCTACCTGATTGCCTTGATCAAAGGCTTTTAGTGTGTCATGTGAAAAATATGAGTTGGGTTTCACATGATTAATGTTTTCAAAATCCATCCTGATTAGCATTGAGGAGGTCATTCTCTTTCAGATACCTCATTATTTTTTAGATCAAAACATAAGACTCTACAATAAATTGATGTCAGGTATATTGGACGGTAGTTTTGTGGATCAGTTCTGCTATCCTTCTTGTAGACAGGTGTGACTGGTACCTTTTTCCAAGAATTGGGAACAGTTTTTTTGTTTGATGCATCTATAATAAATTATAGTTAGAAGAGAGGCTAACTTACCCACAACTTCTATAGAATCTGACAGGGTTTGCATCAAGCCCTGGAGTTTTGTTCAATTTTAATGATTTCAGCTTTTTGCCAGCAACACTGACACTAATACTTACATAATTCATCTTTTCAGTGGTATGCTCATATATGAAATTGTATAGCTTAAGACGCAAAGTATTATGTATGATACTTTCCTGTTAGACCCTTATGACCATAATGAAAAATTTCTCCAACATTGTATCTCATTTCTTATATCTCTAAGGCAAGAGAAAACAATGTTTTGTTTTCATATTACAGTGTGTGTTGCTCTGGCAGAAAGTGCTTTGCTTGGCGGGAGACTCTCTGGATAAGGTTTAAAAAATATGCATGAAATTACTACTGTCCAAAGCCTGCAAATTGTTTTTATATGTAATGTATGTCTGATTTTGGATGTTATAATTTTGTATGTTTTGGAAATGCCTAGGAATTAATAGTGGTGTAAACTTTTCACTTCCATCACTATTAATACGCAGTAGTGTCTTTACATTTTTTTTATACCTCTGTCGCATTTTTCTCCCTTAACAGAATATGATTCTGCAGGAAGTAAATTATAAACAATGTCAGTTTCATCAGCATTCAAAATGAACCTGGGATCATAACCGTGTGTCAGTCATGGCAATGTAATGTTCTTGCAATAGGCACACTTTCTGTGATCTGCGCCTCATTTTCTTCACTTACATTTTGGAACAATAGATTATAATGTTTTCTTAAAATGATTCAACCAGCTAATCGTTGCTGTGGAACTTTCAGTGCCAGCTTTTGAGTGGTCTCATGGGAAATCTCTTGCTTATACATAAATTCTTCCACTTCTCTGTCCATGAAACCGTGAAACTACATTAGAAGAATATTTTTCATCTCACTGAATGTAGGCATATGAATGTTCTTTTTTGGATCCATAGGAGTTGTTAGCTTCGGCATTTAAGAACACTTCCTTATTTTAGAATATGATGTACATGTAGATTGCGCTGCATTGCATTTCTTCGCCATATAGGAAAGATTCACATTAAGACTGTCATCATCAGCTTTTGGTGAACTGTGAGCTTTCTATGTTTGCAGGACATAACTCCTCAGAAATAAAGTTGATAACTTCGATGTTTCAGTAACCAAAAGACTACACTTTTCGCAGTTTGTACTTTCATAGGATCAGTGACTGTGACGTCAGGTCACATGAACTAAGTTGCACAGAAATCTATTTCTGATTCTTTCAGTCCATCTGTCAGTGTCGCTACAAGGGAAATCGAGTTATTGGCTATGCTCTAGGCACACATTAACTGATTGAGTCGATTACCATTTATTGTGCAACAGGACAAAAGTTATGACCTGTGTGAAATACAAAGAAATCAGAAGCTCACAGGAACATTTTAGTAATCATGTAACTGGATTTCAGTCTGCAGAATATTTCATGTCTATTGCTTAAAACCAGACTTTCTTTTAAAGTGGAGTTTGTTGAAAATGAGGAGAAGAATCATTGGTGTTATGGGAGTTTCGCCGGTACTGACGAAATTATTCATTAAAAGTGGGATTTCCTTAAAAGCAGGTACATTAATTCAGTGTCAACTGTAGTTTTTACTTTATTATGTGAACTACAAAATACACTCCTGGAAATTGAAATAAGAACACTGTGAATTCATTGTCCCAGGAAGGGGAAACTTTATTGACACATTCCTGGGGTCAGATACATCACATGATCACACTGACAGAACCACAGGCACATAGACACAGGCAACAGAGCATGCACAATGTCGGCACTAGTACAGTGTATATCCACCTTTTGCAGCAATGCAGGCTGCTATTCTCCCATGGAGACGATCGTAGAGATGCTGGATATAGTCCTGTGGAACGGCTTGCCATGCCATTTCCACCTGGCGCCTCAGTTGGACCAGTGTTCGTGCTGGACGTGCGGACCGCATGAGACGACGCTTCATCTAGTCCCAAACATGCTCAATGGGGGACAGATCCGGAGATCTTGCTGGCCAGGGTAGTTGACTTACACCTTCTAGAGCACGTTGGGTGGCACAGGATACATGCGGAAGTGCATTGTCCTGTTGGAACAGCAAGTTCCCTTGCCGGTCTAGGAAAGGTAAAAGGATGGGTTCGATGACGGTTTGGATGTACCGTGCACTATTCAGTGTCACCTCGACGATCACCAGAGGTGTACGGCCAGTGTAGGAGATCGCTCCCCACACCATGATGCCGGGTGTTGGCCCTGTGTGCCTCGGTCGTATGCAGTCCTGATTGTGGCGCTCACCTGCACGGCGCCAAACATGCATACGACCATCATTGGCACCAAGGCAGAAGCGACTCTCATCGCTGAAGACGACATGTCTCCATTCGTCCCTCCATTCACGCCTGGCGCGACACCTTTGGAGGCGAGCTGCACGATGTTGGGGCGTGAGTGGAAGATGGCCTAACGGTGTGCGGGACCGTAGCCCAGCTTCATGGAGACCTTTGCGAATGGTCCCCGCCGATACCCCAGGAGCAACAGTGTCCCTAATTTGCTGGGAAGTGGCGGTGCGGTCCCCTACGGCACTGCATAGGATCCTACGGTCTTGGCGTCCATCCGTGCGTCGCTGCGGTCCTGTCCCAGGTTGACGGGCACGTGCACCTTCTGCCGACCACTGGCGTCAACATCAATGTACTGTGGAGACCTCACACTCCACGTGTTGAGCAATTCGGCGGTACATCCACCCGGCCTCCCGCATTGCCCACTATACACCCTCGCTCAAAGTCCGTCAACTGCACATACGGTTCACGTCCACGCTGTCGCAGCATGCTACCAGTGTTAAAGACTGCGATGGAGCTCCGTATGCCATGGCAAACTGGCTGACACTGACAGCGGCGGTGCACAAATGCTGCGCAGCTAGCGCCATTCGATGGCTAACACCACGGTTCCTGGTGTGTCCGCTGTGCCGTGCGTGTGATCATTGCTTGTACAGCCCTCTTGCAGTGTCCGGAGCAAGTATGGTGGGTCTGACACAGCGGTGTCAATGTGTTCTGGTTTCCATTTCCAAGAGTGTATTTATAATAATGTTAAATTGAATTCTAATCAGGCAAGGAAACAAGAAACTTGATTCAATCCAACTTGAAGCAATTAAAGAAAACCTGCCAGCAGAAATTACTTTATTTTGTGCCCATAAAATCAGAAAGATGGTTGGAAACCAATACATTCTAATGAAGAGGGGGAGAAAATATGGTTGCCAGGAAGCAGCAGACACACTAGAATAAAATTCATCAGTTTTTATTTGCTTGTTATGTTAAAGTTCTTTTTATTTTTATTTCATTGTTGTTTTGTTTGTCATTGCTCTTTCTTGAGTTATAAGACAATTGCTTAAGAACAAGAGCCAAAGTTGCAATTATTGTAGTATTGAATTCATTTTTAATGTTAGCATAGAGATATAGGAATCCCCTTCTAAAATTCTTGTTTGCAATACTGGGTATGATTCATTCTTTTGTTGTAGACACGACAGGAGCTGGCAGAACAGCTAGCTATCAGCCGTGACCTCACTAAGAAGGTACAAATTGAAGAGAGCAGTAGTGACGAAGCAGTTGAAGAAGATATAAATGTCAACAGCATGAGTAACTCAGATAATCCCTGGGTCACTGGGAAAACAGAATCAGAAGTTGAAAATTTCCTGAGAGGCTACAAAAGGTTCTGGGAACAAAAGAGTGTGAGAGAACAACAGGAGAACAAGGGTGAATCCAGCCCAGAGGAATCGAAGTCAAGTAACAAAGTGAATAGGTCTAATGAAAATAAAGAATTAGTTCAGAATGAAAATCAAGGAATGAGTGAAGGGACAACGTCAGATAATATTAACAAGGAAATTAATGTTAAGCATACTTCTGTTTTTGAAGAAGAAAACAGAAATCACCAGGATTCAAACAATTCAAAGGAAGTTATTGTAAGTAATGAAAAAGTCAAAAGGAAGAAACAGTCACCATCTAAAACAAAGAAGAAAAGAAAATTTGATTTTGATGTTGACGATAAAGTTGCCAACAATACAATAGAATTTATTAGTTCAAGTGGTAGTTGGCAAGTAACTCCATTGTGTGCAAGTGATGATGTAGGAGAGACTAAAGTAGAGGTGAGAGAGACAGAAGAGATCAAAAACAAAGACAGTCCTGTGATCTCTGTTAATGGAGCTGGTAGTGGTGAAAGTGTTGAAGAACTATTTCAAAAGATGGAAGAAAAAATGAGAGCCTCTGTTAACAAGAGGATAGCAAAATATCAAAAAGAATTCTTAAATAATGTGGAAGGACCAACTGCCAATGATGACAATAGTGACGGTGAAATGCCAGTGTCATTGGAAATGAAGAAGCAGGTGAAACACCCAGAGCTAGATGAGGCATTGTCAGAAGGAGCAACTCAGCAAAGCTCGTCGCAGGAGATCAATGAGCTGCAGAAGATGACCGACACCATCTCAGGAGTGCAGCAGGTGAACCGAGCAAAGACTGATATCGATCCCAAGAAGTTTATTGCTGTTAAAGCCAAGCCTTTAGACTCAGAGTTACCAGATGTGGCAGATATGGAAGAAGCTCTCGATGATGAGGGTGACGAGAGTGCAAGACAACTAACAATTACGGAAGCTTTTGCAGATGATGACGTTGTCGAACAATTCAGGTGAGTACCTTTGTGCACTGTAGCTTTTTGTTATATTTTTGTAGATTATGATGGAAGTAGAGTGTTATGAGGAAACTGTTGCTGAGTGTAGCACTTTAACACTTAATCGTCTGGCATATGGGTAACCCAGAGATGCTGATTGACCATTAGTACTTAGTAAACACAGATGCAGAAGTTAGGTTTAAATGAGATGTTGCATTAGTTGTTTGTTTATTTTCATAACTAGACATTTTTTGTACAACTTCTGTTTGAACTGTTTAATTCCACTTTATATTTTCTCACACTATATATTCCTAACACAGATCCATGAAATTAGTGAATTTCAAAACTCTCTGTAAGAGGCTCACAAAAGAAAAAAGCTAATTACAAGCAATTATTTTAGTGAAGAAAGATTGCTAGATGTTATTGGATGAAGTCTTTGTTAGATGTAGACACAGCAATTGTACACACACACTCACACTCACAGGTGACCTCTGTCATCTCCAGGTACTGTGCCTGATTGCGCCTGAGGTGAGAGTGATTTTTGGTGGACTGGTTAGAGGGAGCACACGTGAAGTGTAGGGTGGGGAGGGGGAGGGATAACAGGGTAGGGGTGGAGGAAGATGCTAGTTTTGCCTGTGGTGCATTCAGAAAAAAGGCAAAGACATGACAGTGCTACTAGCTGCAGCATCGGGAGGCTGTGTTGGCAGGAAAGGACAGAGGAGAGAAGTAAACAAAGGGAAAGGACTGTGCAGGTGTTGACAGGATATGTTGCAAGCATAGTTCCCACCTGTAGAGATCAGAAAAGCTTGTACTGATGGGAAAAATCACAAAGGCAAAGGCCTTGAAGCAGTCATTGAAGTCAAGCAGATCATGTTGAGCAGCATATTCATCAACTGGAGGACCCAGCTGTCTCTTGGCCACAGTTTGGTGGAGGCCATTGATGTGGACTCATGCCCACATAGAATGTCAAACAGTGGTGGGTACTAAGTTGGTAAGTCACGAACTGGAGCAACTAATAACAGCACTACAAACCATCTACCACACACTTGACAATGGCTTGTGTGTGTGTGTGTGTGTCTGTATCTCCAGTACGTCAGAATACAATCTCTCAACAACTACAGGAGAGAGAAAACAGTTGAAAGACTATATCTCTGCATTTTCCCTCCTCTCCATGAAAACCCACTGTTGTTTAGTTCAAAGCTTGGTTGCTAGTGTCTAGCAGAAATTTCGTACAAAATTTCTGGCAAGAGCTCTAAAAGACTAAAGAAATCACTTGTGGTGCAACAAACTAAAGTGATGCATGTGCGAGAAACATTCTCCAGACACACAGATTGATCTACAAAACACACAAGCTATGAGCTGCAATGGGCTCATACATTCTGTGGAAACATGTCCCTGTCAAATCATATTGTGTGCTCATCCTGAATACCCTCTGTTATGAACCCCAGTTTATTTTTGCAGAGATTTCTACTGGTTGCAGTGGGGAGATGTTGGGCACAGATGTGAGTATCTAGTGGAAAACTTAAGTTTCATGTGTCTAGTAAGATAAAACATTAAAATGAATGCTTTTAAGTCACAAATTACTCTCATGTGTCTGTGGGGACACATTTGTGATTCTCCTAAAGAGAATGTATTTGGTGTTATGTCCTCTACCAAAGTTTATGGGCCACTTTTCTCTTCAGATAACATTTATTACTATTTAGGCATGTTGTGGCAGTGGTTTGTGCATCTGATACCATAAGATTTTGTATAGTTGCAATGACAGATTAGCAGTCGTGTAACAAAATCAAACAACTTACGAGCCTTCATAACCAGAGATTCCAACATCTCGAGAAAGGCAATGAAAGACAAGGAACTTTCAGTCAGCGAGAGTGAGAGTCCATGAGAGATTATATGAGGCAGTGATGCCTTACCTGTCTCATTTAAAATGTGTATCGTATACACACCTTCCCACTTTTACAAAACAGATCTTGTAAATCTCCCACCTGTCTATGTGACTTAAACTTTCCACCAATTGTGCAAATCTTAGGAAGAGACAAATCAGTAAGTTAACTTATTTCGCATATTTTCATTCAATAATGTATGGAATAATGTTCTGAGTTAACCTCTCTTGAGGTAAGAACCTTTTCATTGCTCAGAAATGTACTGTAAGAATAATACGTCGTGCTCACCCATGATCAACTTGTAGACATCTGTTTAAGGAGCTAGTGATTTTGACTACTGCTTCACAGCATAACTATTCACTCATAAAGTTTGTTGTAAATAACGCATTACAGTTCGAAAGGAACAATGACGTACATAATTACAATATCAGGGGGAAAATGACACTAATTATTCCACATTAGGACTATATTTAACCAAAAAAGGGGGTGGGGATGCACACAGCTGCCTTCAACATTTCTGATCAATTGTCCAGTGAGATAAAATGTGCAAAAGACAGCAATGTTAGATCTGAATACAAACTGAAAAATTTTCTCCTTGATGAGCACTGATCTGTATAAGAATTGCAGTTTATGTGACTGTTGGTGGGTAGGAAGAATTACTAATCAACTTGCAAATGGCCAGTGTGTAGTTTTATTTACATACGATTCTGTAATAAGAGTGTAAAATTACTCATTTCACATCATTACAATTAAATGTACAAGTGATCCATGGGACGTAAAACTAAACTAAAATAAATGAGTAAATAAATAAGTACTTGTTCCGGTTTTATTAGATTTTAATTTTATTTGCCTTACATAGATTATTAAATGTTTAACTGTTTATAGGAAGGAGAAAGAAGAGGCTGTGAAGAAATCAGAGCCAGAAGACATAGACCTTTCCTTACCAGGTTGGGGGACTTGGGGAGGTAAAGGTATTCTGGCTAGTGTTCCAAAGAAGAAAAAGAAGCGATTTATAATCAAATTCCCAAAGCCACCTCCTCGAAAAGATTCCAATAAAGGAGATGTGATAATAAATGAAGAAAAGGATGTTAAAATAAAAGAACATCAGGTAATGAAATGTCTTCAGTAACTCTGTGAAAATCATTTGTTTAATGTTTTGTGTTGCTGATGAAAATGTTTGTGTTTGATGATATAGCATTTTTTTGTTATTTATTTCGTGTAATGGTGTAAAGGAACATAATGTATTTTTTGCTAGGTGAGCGAGGTGCCATTCCCATTTACAACAGTCAAAGATTATGAAGCAAGTGTCCGAGCTCCAATTGGTGCAACATGGGTAACACAGTCATCCCACAGAAAGCTTACAGCACCCAAGTATAAGACGTACCTTGGAAAGATAATAAAGCCTATCGATGAGGATCTTCTTTTGAAAAAGAAACCTGTTGCTAAACGGAAATAGCTTCGTGTTACATTGCTTTAATAGACAATTTGTATTTATGATGTACTGCATTTTGGCTGGTGTAAAATAAATTTATATTTTCCTGTTGTTCTTTTCTCTCTTTTTAACTTTCAATAGCTGTCTTTCAATAATAATGTGCATATTTGTCGTGGAAAATGTAAAATATGTACTCTGGGTTATAGTTTTGCATTTAATTGTTAGCCTTAAAAATTTTGGCAATGTTGTTGTAAATAGATTTATGTAGAAAAGGTTCGTCAAAATAAACTAAACAGCTGAATAAGACACCTAAAGAAAACATAATCAGTAATGTGAAGAAAGACAGCCACCCACCATGTACATAAGTGGAGCAGTGAATAGACATGTGAACAAAATGTTGATTACTAATAGCTGTATGGTTGTTGATGTGGAAAACACACACACACACACACACACACACACACACACACACACACACACAAAAAAAAAAAAAAAAAAAAAAAAGAGCGAGGGAGTGAGGTGAGTGATCCTCTCTTCTGAAGCTGTAACCACATTGGGTTGAATATGGAAAGAGGTGAGGGAAGGGGAAGGGCAGTAGGTGAGAGTAATCCATGAATGTAACATGACCTCTATTGCCTGCCTAAATTATTCCCAAGCCAAAAACGTTCTCCTGGCTGCATATCCCTCTTAATTTTATCCCCTGCATAGACTCTACTCCACATTTATCGTATGCAGGGCGAGGCAGAATAAAGAGCAATTTTGAAAAGTGAAAAAAGTTGCCTTTCTTATTTTTCGTTTATTGCCTTAATTTAGGTAAAAAGCCTTAAAGAATAGATAAGGAATGAATTTTACTCAGGTATGATGATGTTCGTGGGGATGTACACTATTTCCCAGCTGAGTCCTGAGAAATTACTTGTCACATTCTGCAACAATGCTGAACAGCAACCTGTTGGAGCTGTTATTTCACCACTTTGGGTGTATGTGGCATGTTATCATGATGCATTACTCTATGGGTAAACCCAAGGGAAAAAAGGCACAAAATGTGAAATCTGTTGAGTATGTGGGCCATGCAGTGATCCTCATTCTGAGAAATCACTGGATTTGAAAGTAAGCTGTTAACAATATTAACATTTACTACTACAATGTGAGAAGGTACTCTGTCTTCCTGAAAAAGTGTTTCCACACTTACTTCTTGCAGTGTAAGTTGTAGCCCAAAAATGTTTTGTGTAAAGGTAACTGTCAAAGCATTGCCTGCTTTTTCAGATACTGTTTTTTATGGCATACACACAGCTTTTGGCCTCCTGTACTTTTATGTTGTTTTCATTGACATTTCTTCAAAGTTCCTACCAACTTTTTAATTGAGCAAGCTCCATGATTTCACTATAATCAGTGTCAAACTCCTGATGGCTGTCTGAAAAGTTCTCTGTCTCACCTAGAGATTGCACTACTACTTGCATGATCTCCTCTCTCCCTACCCCCCCCCCCCCCCCTCCCACGATCATGTAATGCCAATGTATCCTTACTGCCCACTGCAGGATCTCAAGTGAATCTATTGTGAAAGAATTCAAAAGATGCTGTGTAGCTGGCCCTGTGAATGGCTCAGAAGATGACGTGCTATGGGAGGAGTGTCAGGAAGGAATAAATGCTGGTAGACTTACAGATGAAGATGAGGATAACCGGCTAGGGTTGGGACATGGCCCCAGGGAAGCAGAGGGATCTGCCATTTGAAGATCAGGAGATGGTGCTGCTTTCTCACCAGGATGTGAGGTATAGCAGTGGTGGTGCCTGAAGCCACATGGCAAGCCATTAATGAAACAGCCCTGTTTACAGTAATACTTTATTCACTTTAGTACAGAGATGGGATTACATCAAGTGGGAGGCTACTGCCCCTTGATGATGTCAGTGGTCAGCATCTGCTGGCTCGAGAGACAGCTCAGCACACCTTAGCAGCTACAGGCAGTGGCATCAATAAAGCTGTCCCCAAAGTCTCTTAAACACAAGTCCTTTCAGCCTGATTAATTTGTGATCAGAGTGTACCACACTCGGACACACTGTGTTCAGACCATTAAGGCCACCCCTCAGGAACTGGTGTACAGCAACAGGCAGACAAGATTTGCTCCTGGCCCAGGTTCAAACACACATCCCAACGAAGGAGGTGGCCGCCAGTAGGAGGTAGAGTGCACACGGCCAGTAGATGCACAGTCAGCAGGCCGCACGTGGTGAGAGCAGTAGCATTGGGGATTGCAGGCTGGCACTGTAAGAGAAATGCCGAGAGCTGTAGGGGATATGCTATTTTAAGCTGAAGCTCTTCCATGCCCATAATTGCATGATCACCACTGTTTTCTCTGCTTTGGTTAGTAGAAAGAAGGATCCTTTATTGTATGATTATATGATAGCGGAACAAACACTGGTAGCATTTACTTCTGTAAAATATCTGGGAGTATGCGTGCGAAACGATTTGAAGTGGAATGATCATATAAAATTAATTGTTAGTAAGGCGGGTACCAGGTTGAGATTCATTGGGAGAGTGGTTAGAAAATGTAGTCCATCAACAAAGGAGGTGGCTTACAAAACACTCGTTCGACCTATACTTGAGTATTGCTCATCAGTGTGGGATCCGTACCACGTCGGGTTGACAGAGGAGATAGAGAAGATCCAAAGAAGAGTGGCATGTTTCGTCACAGGGTTATTTGGTAAGTGTGATAGCGTTATGAAGATGTTTAGCAAACTCAAGTGGCAGACTCTGCAAGAGAGGCGCTCTGCATCGCGGAGTAGCTTGCTGTCCAGGTTTCGAGAGGGTACATGATGAGGTACCAAATTTATTGCTTCCCCCCTACTTATACCTCCCGAGGAGATCACAAATGTAAAATTAGAGAGATTTGAGCGTGCACGGAGGCTTTCTGGGAGTTGTTCTTCCTGCGAACCATACGCGACTGGAACACAAAACTGAGGTAATAACAGTGGCACGTAAAGTGCCCTTCGCCACACACCGTTGGGTGGCTTGGGGAGTATAGATGTAGATGTAGATCTAGAAAGAATTCTGAAAATGCAACAAAAGCAGCAGTTTATTTTGCCCTGGTTAACAATTTGTAACTTTCAGGGAAGCATCATGGGTGGTGAATTTTTAGTAAAATCTACATTTCTTTTGTTGCCATGTTAAAATTTGCTTCTTTTGCAAAAACAGTGGAGTTTACACAATGTCTTCACAGTAACGTGCTGTGAAGGCGCAATTCTGAGAGAATTCTGAAATTGTGGTTTATTGAGGAACTGGGGAAAACAAAGGTCAATAGTTTATGAAAAAGCATATCCTCATTACAGAAATAAACATGTAATGCCTTCATTTGTGCTGTTCCAGAACTCACAGCATTTCTCATTTCACTACCTATCAATGACCCTCTAAAATTACATTCTTTCGTTGAAAATGTCTGTAACTACTGGAATAACATGGTAGATAATGAAGTTTTGTGTAGTAACCTTATGGCAAAATACTCTCCTCTTTGTGTGTTGTCATTTGCCAAAAACTGATTTCGATATCTCAAACTATTTATGAAATGTGAGGAATGTTGTGGATATTTCTTTCTGGCTTTATCACTGGTGCATGCGATCAGAAATGAGTGTGTTAGATCACATCAATTTTCTCAACATTGGTGCAGAAATGAGTGTGCTACATAAGATCAATTTTCTCAAAATTGGTGACAGACAGAGACCACTACAAAAGTCTAAAGAAAAATTCAATGTATTGGCTACACTTCGTATGCAGCAACATATGTAACACACGCCAAATGTAAAATGATAGCAACCCCTATTTTTCAATGTGAATGTTTTTGAATTTTGCTTGGTGTCTTACTTGCTCACAAATATCACAAAAACTATGACTAATGATGGGTGCATCATGATGAAGCTGACAAATATAGCTATAAGTACAGTGAAAATGAAATTTTTTACCTAATAGTTTCTGTAATACAATTTGAGAAAGATTGAAGGATGTGTGCCTCGATTCTGCCATTGCAGCGTTTGGCCAACCAGCCAAAAGTGGACAAATGATGTTGGCCTCCCTTCTGAACAAATGAATGAACTCACCTAGTGCTTTAGACAAACATTGCTCACTGCGCATCATCACAGTATTGTGTGGAGTCTAGTCACCCAGCAATGCGAGACACCAAGTTGTCTACGTAGCATTCCCAGCTCAGGCAATTGCCTGTTGTTACCAGAGGCAAAGTCTTTGGTAAAGACTGGGTACTTCATCTAGCACTGCAGTAGCCTCCCCATTAACTCGGCAGCTGATGGAGACTGGGCTGGCCACCATCACATATTCTCCACGATACAGAGAATGTTGGTGGGCACCTGAGAGTGAATATTGCCATTGGCTGCCAATGGCTTCATTTGTTCAGCCAGTTCCTACAGGAGCCTAGCTGGAGCTGTACTGTTGCCCAACTTCACCATTTGGGGGCAAAGGCTAGCTTCTGCCATTTTGTCTGCTTCATGTACATGCAATCTTTCACTCTGAATATACCTTCTTGTGAAATGGTGTCTTGGCTGATACTTGCTTCCCTCTTTATGACGTCATTTTGCTGACTATCACAAGAGCAGATCATCATACCTGATGGAGTTATGGTGTAACACATCTGTGATGATCATTAATAATTGTGATACCACAGTGCACTGGTTTAGATAGTAAGCAAAAAGAGCACATGGTGATAAAAATTAATGGAAACCATTTCTTTTTCCTTATTTTACTTCTCCTTGTGTGATCAAAACGTATTGCGTCAATAAATGGCACAAGGTTAGAATAGGTACGATGTTAACTTTCTTAGTCAGATACATTATATCAGTAAACCTGTTTGTAATTTTGATTGGTCAGAATATATAACAACAAAATTTTCTCAAGGAGGCACATAAAAATGGGGGATAACCATATAGTGGGTTATTACGGTAATAGTCCAAATGTGGAAGTAAATGTCTGTATGAAATTAGGAATCAGTTAACTAATAGGAACATGTATCATCAGTTATTGTTCTGCCTCCCACTTGTGTGTGGATACAGAATTTCCTGTTTAGAAGTACTGATACAATTTGTCTGGAATGTATTACGGTATGGTTTCCATCTAGTCCCATCAGCCTTGGCTTACTAGTGGTGGTGTTTGGTAAATGGATGGTAAATTTTAACTTCAGTGTGTTTTGTTATAAAAGGAAACCTAGTTTGGAGACTGGTGTGATCAGATGTCATTGCATATTGAACTTGTAACATAGTAACAAACTATCTGTTCCAGCACTTTCCTTGTCATCATTTTCAGCAAGCCCTGTGTCTGTATGTTGAGTAGCTATTTCCTTGTCGTTACTTCTGAATTATTGTCAGCCATATCTGTAAAATACTTTTAAAAAATAAAAATATAATCCAGCATCTTATACATCACTTCCATAGGACGCATGAGTACAAAGTTAGATTAATTACAACATGCACAAAGGTATTTGAGCAGCTATTCTCCCCATGTACTATACATAAATAGAACAAGGAGAAACCTTAATATGTTCTGCAATGGTAAGTACCCTCTTCCATGCACTTAATTGTGGTTTTCAGAGTATAAATGTAGGTAAGCCATCACATTTATGAAATATCAACCTCTGGCTTTTAAAATTTAGATCAGCTTTATGAAACTGCTATTTGTATATGCCACTGAAAATGAGGTTGCAATTTGCTTCATTGTAGAGTTTGTGCTTTATCAACAATTTATAAATGGTAGCAGATAAAATCTGAATAAAAGAACTTTAAAAAAGTAACTCCACCGTAGGGCCCATAGAAACACGTGACACCAACTGGCCACCATACCATCCTCTGTCACTGGCATCATTTGGACGGGGTATGGAAGGGAATAGTGTCAAGACCCTGCTCTCCTTGGCGTTGTCAGCATCACAGATCTTGAAGCTGCTACTTCTCATTCTAGTACATCATCTCTTGGACTCACAAGGCTGAGTCCAGCCCATTTGTCATTCCACCAAAGGAGGCAGTACCAGAAATTGAACATGGATCCTCTGCATTATAGTTACCCTTGCTGACTGCTCAGCTACATGGTGGACATAGTTTGAAAACATACATTGTCTGACATAAAAAGTAAAGCACACAGAAGGGTGTGTAACGGGACATCGTCCTCTAGCATTGCTTTTCCTCAACAGTAGTTGTCAGTACCAGTATTATTTTTCAAATTTTGGACAGGTCATTATTATCTCAATTGCTTTTCTGAAAACTTTCATATAATTTTATACACAGTATGTTATATTTCAAGCTAAAATTTATGAAAATGAATTACTTTATAAAATGTTTTAGTTGTGATGTTATAATCCATAAGTACAAGTTCTGAAAGTACAGTTACAATTATTTAAAAAAAAAAAAACATTTGAAATTACGAATTATTAGCACACCTAAATTTCTATTATTAATTATGCAATACTGTACTGGTTACTATGTTTATTTCTAGACTCATTTATGAAATAATAATCAAAAGTAAAAATCTAACAGAAACTTGTAAAAATTCATTTTTTACAAAAAATTTTAAACCTTTGGAATATGGTTATTTCCACAGTGTGTGGGAGTCGTTAGCACACCTCTGATAGACATATTTTTGTATTTTGTGTGAGCAATGTAATTTAAGCTTTGTTAATGTGAAAAATCAAAAGACCTTATGATATACTAAAATGTGAAAAAATATGTTTACATGATAACAAAAATTCTGCAACAACAATATTCAAATTTATTTAGTAAATCCATCCATGAGGACCTAAAATATGACATTTTCACCTTCAAAAATCAGACCCCTAGGTAAGAAGAACTGGAGCCAACCTAACATGAAAAGCTAAGTAAACTAGAAAGTTTATTGTAATCTTCACTCCTTTCAGATCTTCATAAAAGACTAATGTGGACAACAGCTGCAGTTAGGAATGAGAGGGGAGATTACAGGTGGAAGGAAATGAAATGAAACTTCACTAGTCGAGAGAGTGTGAGATGTTATTTCAGTAATTACAAATCAAGCCAAATTTACAAAGAACTTGCAGGAAGAGTGGATGAGACCACTTATCAGTATGATTTGGTGCATCCTCAGACCTGGCTGCATGTGCTAATTTGGTTAGCTACAGTGTCATAAGCCATTGGTCTCTCTACTGAAGCATGGTGGCCCAGAACTATTGCAACTGGTCCTTCATATCCTGGATACTGACACAGGGCCAGAGCTTATGTCCAAGCTGGTCCCACATAATTATATTCTATCAAGGACAGATCTGGTGATCTTCCTGGCCATGACAGTTCATAGAGACGTGTGCCTTGCATGGACAGGCAGTCTCCTGTTGAGAAATGGCAGCTAAAATGTGAGGATGCAGGATGTCTGTGGCATGATGCTGTGCTATCAGAACTCCTTTGTTATTGGATGGCGGCCACAGATGTGAAGGGTATACAATGTGCTTGGTCCACAATGACAATCCTGTGTTGCAATGGTCAGCCAGAACCTTGATGACTAGTGTGCCTGCCTTCATGTTCCCATGTAGTCAAAAACTGGGCCACTGTCACATCCCAATGCCTCACAAATCTGCATATTGCATGATTTGACAAGCCAGCCAAATGGAGACCCACAATGAGGCCCCTGTCAAACTCTCAGATGCTGATAATTTTGTGTCTCATGGACATACAGCATCTCCATGGTATTCACAGTGATCACTCAACATCTGACACTGCTCACATTCAACAGGCCTGGTAACAGTAGAAGTATACAAGATGAAACATGTTGTCCAAATTGTTGTTGACCATCTTGAGAACAGTAGGAAGGGAATATAAGATGATGTCAGCCCACAGCCTTCATCCATCAAACAACACTAATGTGGCTGCTGAGCTTAATGTACTCATCTGATGCATGGATCACAATTGATAGTATTACATGCACTCTCTCCATGTGGTGTTAAGGATAGGTTCAGAATTTAACACATGAGATCAGTAGCAGTGTGCCACCATCTCTACCCCCGGTCAACCAAATAGTAGTGATGAAAGTATCTTCCATCACAATCAAATGAATCAGCTATCAGCTGCCACATTAACATGTGGTACCGTTCAAATAGGTTGCACCACAATTTCTTTTCCATGATGTAAAGTCAGAAAAGAAAATGGCAATAAAATTTGGCTCCTGTAAGGGGCATAAGGCAATGAAACAATATTTTCTGTCTGAGAACGAAGTCTTTCATGATAGCACTGTTGTATAAAACATTCTTGGATGTCTTTCTGCATTAGTTCAGGGTAAAACCTTGAGCTTTCAACAATTTCCATCATTTTCTTTGTCAAGAGCAACCAACTGTCAAAATTTCTGCTGCGATGGCCTTAAATAGCTGAAAGGCAGCTTCTGATTAGTTGGTAGTTACATCATGCTGTTACAGATTGTGTCAATGTCTGCACTAGTGCCACCATCGCTCATGCTGCAGAGTAAACATTGCGACAAATACCTTTGGCACATCTCTGCATCACAAGAGCTCATTTCCATGCACCCCAAAGATTATATCCACAATTACAGTTGAAGGCTGAATGGATTCTGGTACTTCCTGCTGACAAGGGAAATGCCACAGTTGTTTGTAATACCACCGAATATCACCATGAAGTGGCATCCCTGTTGGAAGATAGCACATATAAATGCTTAAAACGAGACCAAACTCTGTCACACAGCAGAAAAACATTGGAGCTCTTGAGGAAGGCAGGTTTACCAGAGGATGTAATCAAAAATCTTAGAGCATGAGCTGCTAGCCCTTGCAGGCTGTACAGATTACCTACAGTCCACAAGGAAGGTAGCGCCATTGATTGTCCTACCTACAGGCTGACCAAATATTTAAGTACATTGATGACTTTGATAGTTGGTCGCTGTGAACATCACATCAAAAACTCTCAGATGTTCACTGAGAAAATTAAACATATCAGATTTGGTCTAAATGATGTTTTAGTCTTCCTGGATGTGGTCGCACTATTTGCATAAGTTTCTGTGGAAGACAAATTGAAACTGTTGGCAGAGCATGTTACACCTGAAACAATAATGTTGTTCTGATATGTTACGACAACCATCTACTTCTTGTACAGCATTTATGAAATGAGAAACAGAATGACTATGGGTTCTCCGTTGTCACCAGCAATGGCCAAGATTTTTATGGAACATTTTGAAAAACATGCATTAAATTCACCTCCCTTCCATCCATCTTCATTTTATCATTATGTTGACAATGTGTCTTTGGTTCGGCCACATGGTGTAGAAGCTCTTGAGCACTTCCAGGAACATATGAACAGCATGCACCCAAACACCCAGACAGAGAAAGGGGAAAGGCTGCTGTTTTGAGATGTTCTGGTACAACAAAAGTCTGATGAATGTCTCACTCAGTGTACCACGAGTCACACTGATTTATACCATAGTGCCCAGGGTTTTCACCACCCAGTCCAGAAGAGCTTTCAACGCATTGGTGCACAGGGCAAAAAATGACAAGGGCTGCTTGGCTTCCAAAATTAATCATCTGAAGTACGAGTTTTGAATGTATGGTTATGGGTCACATGATAACAAGTCAGTGTTCTCCAAGTTAAGGAAAGGTGAAAACATTGAACATTCATGTGTTGAGTCACTGATTGCATTCCATCTGTTCTGCAGTACTATATTCACCAAAATAGGCAGAGTCCTGGGAAGACAAGGTATCAGATCTACTTTCTGACCTCCTAAGATAAAGCAGACACTATGCCTTGTTAAGGACAATCTCAGCCTCAGGATTTCAAGAATTTTCTACATCCTGCGTGAATGTGGAAGCAGTGACATCAGTTAGTCCATCCACATCATTTCTGACTGTTGTGCAGAACTTCAGTGGCATATTAAAAATGGATAACTGGAGAAATCTACAGCTGCTGGGTACAGCCTCACAAACAAACATAAAATACTGTTTGATGAAACAAAAGTTTTGTCCCAGGCTCCTGCATATTGGAACTCTATAATTATAGAGGCTGTAGAAATACAAATGTGATGGCAGATATAGTCTTAGCTGTGCATAGAAACAAGCTGTCAATGCAAAGAAGAGCCAGAGATATTTGTTGCAATGTTTACTCAACAACAGGGGTGGTGGCGACACCAGCGCAGACACTGACACCATCTGCAACGGCATGACATAACCAATCAGAAGGTGTCTTTGGACTATATAAGTCCACTACAGCAGCAATTTTGACTGTTGGTTGCTCCTGACGAAGATGATTGTAGAATTCATTGAAAGCTCAAGGTATTACCCTGAACTGACATGGCAAGAAGTCTGGGAATATTTTATACATTAGTTTGTGCCAGTAGCAAGAGCATTTTAATTTGCAGTGTGAAAATAAAACATGCTTATATCACTTTATAGTTCTGTTGAATTCACTGCCCTTTAAGAGTAAAATTCAATTGCAAGCACTGATTGACGTATGGTCAACTGATTCCAGCTGAAAGCTCTTTGTGTCTTTTAACCTAATTTTTTTATGCATTCAGATTTGGTTCTAATGTACCATTACACATTTGGCTACTACATAATATCGCCTGAACTTAAACTTTAGTATTCATATCAATGATTTTACTTATATTTACTATCTCTGTTATTACCACATGAATCAAGTTTTGGCTTTTGGTCTGCCTCTTAACAACTATGGCTAATGCTGCTAACATTTACCAAAAGCCAGAACCATCTTTTATTTGCAGTGAGATTGTCTTTTTCTTTGGTGGGAGGGGGCAGAAGGAAGGCAGTAGGGCACAGAAGTGTTGTGTATGGTAACATGGGCTGCTGTAATGATGGCATCAGGGATGAGGCTGTGTCCACCTCCATAGGAAGTGCCTCATGCCAAGATGCAACATGGTCTGCTGCCGTGACCCTGGCTTCCGGCTGCGTGCTGAATCTGTAAAAGGTAATGCACATTGTGAGGTTGGTTTGTCATGCAAGAGGAAGCAATGGGTGAGCTGGGTGCAAGCAATGTGTAGACAGCATAAAACAGTGGAGTCCATCCAAGAGGAGCAGAAGGAAGAGTGCCAAACTATAGTAGACTCCTTGATAATGCATGCAGAGTTTATACTGTGAGCAGTAGTGCACCAGATGTCATTCCACTTTTGAGGAATGAGATATTTGACATAGATCCACTTATCCGCAGCTGGAATCCTGAAAGGGAATGGGGGATAAGTATCTGCTTCTCTAGCCAGTCAGTCAGCCAGTTCATTCCTTGGTATGCCCACACGACTTAGGATCCAGAGAAAGACAACTGAGCAGGTGGCATTGCCAATGGCAGATAAAAGGTCATGGATATCAGAGACCTAAGGGTGATGAGAGTAGCATCTGTTGATAGCCTGCAAGCTGCTTATTGAGTCACTACAAATTAAAATACTGTGGAGGAAGGCCTGAGAAACAAAATGGAGGTCTCTGTGAATGACTAAATGCTCTGCTGTGAACACACTACATGATCCCAGCAATAAATTGTGTTCTAAGCCAGCAGGAGACATGAAAACATATCCCACCTTATCTATTGTCTTAGAACTATCAGTGTAGACGATGGTGGCACCCTAGAACTTGGCAAAATGGCACATACAAGATGCCAGAAACCCATAGGGGTAATAGAGATCTTAGGACCCTGGAATAGGTTGATCCTAAACCATGGTTTATGCTCCATTCAAAGGAGGATGTGGGAGGAAATACATGGAGCACATTCCAGTGAGTGGAGATGGAGATCCTGATGGGGGAAATGAGATGCATTCCATCGAAAATCCCACCTGTGAACAGTTGTCAGAAAGGAGACATCCGTCATTTGCAGAGAAAACAGGGTACACAGGATGATCAGGGAATTGGCAAATGGTGATTGCATAAGAAACCAGTAGTTGGCTCTGTTGTATTTGTAGAGGGGGAATCTTCACTTCTCTGAGGAGACTGTCAATGGGACTAGTGCGAAAGGCACCAATAGCCAGACATACCCCACAATGGTGAACAGGGTCAAGTAGTTGCAGAGTGGAAGGAGCTGCTGGGCCATAAACCTACCATAATCTGGTCTGGACAAGACCAGAGCTCAGTAAAGATAAAGAAGAGGGTCACATCTGCACCCCAAGATGTGTGGGCCAGGAGACAGAGAGCACTAAGCTCCCGCAAGCATGTAGTCTTTAGGAGGACAATATGGGGCAGCCATCTCAGCTTTTTATCAAAAATAAGGCCCAAGAAATGGGACTGTGCTACAATATCAAGGAGCTGCTTGCCTAAACAATGTTCTGGATTGGAGCATGCTGTGGGTTGACAAAAAAAACACATAACCCACATTTTGGAAGGAGAAATCTGAAAGCCATGGGAGATGGCCCATGCAGAGACCCATCAGATGGCACACCTTGAAGCCAGCTTACAGCAGAAGCTACCAAGTGGGAGCTGCACCAGATGCAAAAATTGTCATCGTGCGACACTGAGGTAAACATAGGCTCAACTGAGATTACAAGCCCACTGATGACTATGAGGAAGAGTGTGACACATAACATAGAATCCTATGGGATACTGTCTTGCTGAATCTGCAGGGCACTGAGTGAAGTGCCAACTCAAAACTCCAGTAATGGAGGGTAACTAAAATATGATGGCACCAAGCCATGTCATATGCCTTATTGAGATTAAAGAAAGGTGCTGGTGATTAGTAAAAGCCTGTTGGATTGCTATTTCTAATCTGAGTAAATGGTCAGTTGGAGATTGTTCTTCCCAGAAGCCACACTGATACTGAGACAAAAGGCCCCGAGATTCAGGTACCCAATGTAATCTGAATCTAACCATTCTCTCAAGCAGTTTACAAAGTGTATTCATTGGGCTAATCGAGTGGTAGATGTTGAGAGATGTTGGGTTCTTCCTGAGTTAAGGATGTGGATTATTATACTGTCTCACCATTGTGACTGGAAAGCAATCATGAACCAAATGCAGTTGATGACCCTGAGGAGATGTTGCCTCTGGGTTATGTCCAAGTGTTGGACCTTCTGGTTGTGGATGGAATCAGGGCCTGGGCCATATCAAGTGAAGATGTAAGAACCTGTAAGAATTCCCATTCATTGAAGGATTCATTATACAGTTCAGTGTGCTGCAGGTTGAAATCAAGGGGGTCTGTTCAACTCAGCATTTCTGCTGGGGAAAGGCAGCAGAATTGGAAGAGGATGCCAATGCCATCACAAAGTGTGTTGCATGGTGTTCTGCAAGAACCGATGGATCAGGTTAAGAGCCTGTACAGTTGGCTGTCGTCGGTGGCCCAAAAGGCTATGAAGCTTGAATGAAACCTGTGATGAAGAGGCACATGTCCCCTAGGAGGAAATATAGTGCTCCCAGCATTCATTTTTTACTCTGTTTAATAAGGTAACAACCCTTAGCATGGAGATGCTTCAAAGTAAGGAGGTTGGTTTGTGATGTGGGTGTCATTTAAATCGCTGCAGTGCCTGTTGGCAGTCCTGGACAGTAACTGCTACATACTTGGCCCAGCACAGTACCAGTTGGTGATGAGGGGAACCTGTGGACAGGGGGACAGCAGTGCCATCAGCATGAAGAATAGGGGCAAAGACGGCTTGCACAAACGCATCAATGCACTTCAAGAGGGGGGTGTCGAAGTGTACAGCAGACATATATAAAGGCCAACTGACCCTGCAGAATACCCAATGTGGGTTGCTATCTGCCTGGTGGCAGCGGGGGAGCAATAGAATCACCGAAAAGTGGTCACTGTCACAAAGATCATCATGGGGTGACCAGTGTAAGGAAGCCACAAGAACAGAGGAGGAGATCATGAGATTGATAGCAGTAAAGGTGCCATGAGCAGCACTGAAGTATCCTTTGAAGTAGCACTCCCCCACAGTGGGTTGTGGGCATTGAAATCTCCAATGAGGAGAAATGGGGGCGGGAGTTACTGCATTAAGGTAGACAGTTCAACATAAGGAAGTGGCCTACCTGGAGGGAGGTAGACATTGCAAACGGTGATTGCCAGAGTTGTTTGCACTCTAACTGCTGTTGCCTCCAGTTTGGTATGAAGCAGGATCCAAACACTAATGACAATGGAGTGAACTAAAGTGCAGACACTGCAAAATATTACCCTAGGGCTGACACAGCTCTGACAGACTGCCCAATAACCATGAAATGTTGGAAAGTGGTCATCATGGAAGTGCGTTTCTTGAAGAGCAGGAGACAGCACAGAATAGGAGGAAAGAAGACATTGCATTTCCAGTAGGTGACTATAGTATCTGTTGCAATTTCACTGATGATTGTGTGGCGAGAGTCCAGGTTAGACATAAAGAAGCCAAGAGGTCATGTCACTCAGTGGTCATCATCGACAAGAAAGGGGTGTCATCCATAAATAAGATGTCAGACTCAGGTTGCGAGGGAGGAGTGGCACCTCCTGGGGCACCAGGGTGGCCTTGTCTTGGAACTTAAGTTTCTTCTTCTAATCTTACGGAGCTGAAGGAGGGCAGGGTATAGAGAGAGTATAGGTGTCTGTAGGATCTGGAACCAAAACAGAGTGGGCGACCTTGGGGCACACAGATGATGTGTCTCAGGGCCAAGTTGTGGTAAGGGGCTTCCGACTTGAGAGTTGTGCGGAAGAGTGGTCCTGGGGGAGGGGGGGGGGGGGATGGAGCCCCATTACTGGCAGGTGCCAAAGAAGTTGAGAACTTCTTTGGCCAGGGAGAAGGGGACGGGACTGGGGAAGAGGTAGGAGGGGGAAAGGATGTAACAGAGGCAAAAACTGAAGAAAGTGACACTGGATGGAGTGTCTCATATTTTTGGTGAGCCTCAGCATAAGACAGGTGATCCAGGGACTTGTACTCTTGGATCTTCTTTTTTATCTTGTAAACTGAGCAATCCAGTGAGCATGGGGAGTGGCGGTCATGACAATTGACACACACAGGTGGCGGTACACAGGGACTTCCCTCATGGACTGGATGTCCACAGTCACCACACAGAGGATCCGCCATATGGAGGGAAACATATGCCCAAAATGCAGGCACCGAAAGCACCTCATGGGTGGCGGCACATAGGGCTTCATGTTACATCTGTAGCACATAACCTTGACCCCTCAAAGACAGGATGAAGGCACTGGTATCGGTGAACTTGTCTTTGCGACCCTTCTGCACACTTTGAAAAAAATTAATGCTACAATTTAGCCTGGAGTTTCTCATCCATTTACAGGATGTGGCCCCTATGAAAAATCACTCCCTGGACCATATTCACAAATTGGTGAGGAGTAATACACACAGGGACATTGGCAAGATAATCACAAGCATGAAGAAGTGCAGATTGGGTGGCAGAAGAAGCTTTGATCAAAAGGGAGCTCGACTGCATCTTACTGAGAGACTCCATCAAACTTGTCCTCCACAAAAAACAATGGCTCTGTGGCGGTGAATATGTCCCCATCCTTGCTAGTACAGACTAGGTAGTGGGAAAAGTGTTCAATCCCAAGACGGTGCGCCTGGCCCTCCTTCCATGGTGTAACCAGGAAAGGGAAGGCTGCCGGATCATACAAAGCAACATTCAATCATCCTTCACCATTCAAAGAGATGGCTGTTTGAGAACAGCCAGATTTTTGCAGCTTGATACGCTTCAAGCACCAAGCATCTGCCCTGATACCACCCACTCTGATCAGGGGCTCTCCCCATGGGTGCTACCCACCCACAGCAAGGGCTGAAACGAGAGTAAATCGAATAAAGACGAAAGTAATGAGAGGTAGCAGAAATGAGAACAGTGAGGAACTTAACATCAGGATTGATGAACACAAAGTTGATGAGGCTAAGGAACTTTGTTACCTAGAAAGCAAAATAACCGATGATGGATGGAGCAAGGACATCAAAAGCAGACTAGCAGTGGCAAAAAGGGCATTCCTGGCCAAGAGAAATCTACTTGTATCAAACATGAGTTTTAATTTGAAGAAGAAATTTCTGAGAGCACATTTGAAGCACAGCATTGTATGGTAGTAAAACATGGACTGTGGGAAAACCGGAACAGAAGAGAATCGAAGCATTTGAGATGTAATGCTACAGGCGAATGTTGAAAATTAGGATGACTGATAAGGTAAGGAATGAGCAGGTTCTGTGCAGAATCGGAGAGGAAAGGAATATTTGGAAAACACTGACAAGGAGAAGGCGCAGCATTATAGGACGTCTGTTAAGACATTAGGGAATGACTTCCACGGCACTAGGAGGAGCAGTAGAGGGCAAAAACTGTAGAGGAAAACAAGAGATTGGAATGTTTCCAGAAAATAATTGAGGAAATATGTTGCAAGCAGTACTCTGAAATGAAGAGGTTGGTACAGGAGAGAAACTCGTGGCGGGGCGCATCAAACCAGTCAGAAGACTGATGACCCTCCCCCCTCCCCCTCCCCCCCCCAAAAAGTAAAACATTAGATGTAGACTCTCCTCCCGCAACGTCAATTTGTAATTCTAGCCGCTAGGGTACGCCACCAAGAATATAATTAATATTCATATTTCGGCAGCAACCATAATACTTTTGCTTCATTCACATATTTGTTTTGAGGATAAAAATTCGGAGGAAATGTCTTCTCATCAGCATAATTGCATTTTATATTTTTGTCGCTCGTAAATAAAGAACGTAGGGAACGCAGGCGCCGAAATACGGAATTTGTTTCTTGTAAGCGTCTCAAAAATACAATCTTGAAACTTCGGTACAAGATCCTAGTACAGATAAGACCGGCCGCTACTGCTGGAATGCATTCCAGTAACCCTGCTTTGTACCAAACAACAGATCGCTGGGATTGGCAGCTGTGATAGACGGCATGAAGTACAGCCGCTTCTACAGAATTCAGCCTCAGTGTTTGAGCTCACCATGGATTGGACAGATTGTTTTGGACCTGCTTTCCAGCGTTGCCAACCCCAGAAGATAAAATTATGGCATTTTGTATTTAAAATTATCGTTTTTTATCTAAAATTACCGTATATTGATAATCTTAGAAAAACAAAAACAATAATGCTGATAATCACAAAATTTGTTTTCAATCGCGAATGGCAAAGTCTTCTCATCTTTTAAAATTGTTATCCATAAAACCTCCTAATTACGAACCAAAACGTCTCTAATCGCGATGCTAAGTACTAAAAATACGTCCAGATCCAGATAAACTCGGAAGTGTCCAAAGCATCACAGATTTTATCCAAGGAAAATTCGCTAACCCCGATCGAAAAGTAGTACTGTGTACGTAATACAATTAAAAATAATATAATTAAACTCACCCTAATAAGCATCGTTGTCGAACTCCACATCAGCGAAATCGGCGTCACTATCCCGATGAGATTCCTTCTTCTTAGCATAAATGTTCGACGTGTTCATTGATGCAATCATTTCTCATTTCACTGCTTGGTTCGAACTGGACACAATTCTTCACAAGCTGGGAAGTGAACATTACTGCGCTGACTGTACCCGAATGTAATTTATTTCTCAATGGTGTCTTCACTAGATTCATTTTTGAAACGACCCGCTCACAACCAGCACTAGAATGTGGTAAAACTAATATATCTAGCACACAGATTCCTATTTCGAGGAACTCTTGGTTACCATGAAGGTCCCTAGCGTTCTTTATGGACACCCAAAATTCGTCCACCTTTTTAGACCGTAGATTTTCGGAAAATTCTGCATGTGGCAATGCTCTCCGATGATCATCAATCATTTGCATAAGCCTTTTGTCTTTTGGAGAAATCCTCTGAACCGACTTTATAAGTGGAACAAGCGTTGACGGCCTTGCAGCACTTTTTGACAATGCTATTTCTATTGTTAACCAACTCAACATTTTTAGAAACAGAATTGTTGAAATCATACCGCTTTTTTATCTCACAACAAGATACTATAAGAAACTGTTGCACTCTGTAGTAGAAATCAGTCACTTTAGATTTTTGTGAGATGTTTTCAGATTGGCTCATGAAATCCATCACACCTACACCTAAATACATTTGCGTATAGGGCACAAGTTGGGCTGGGTTTGCTGGATCTATATCAGTCAAATCAGTTTTATTGATATAATCAGGAGACATATAGCAGAGAAGGATTTATTTGTACGTTTTGCACATTTTATAATGCAAAGAGCAATTTACTAATTTCTCGCTTTGAAAATATTGAATCAGAGACACAAATTTCGGTAGAATCCACTCGAGAAATATAAAAAAATGCACGTACAAAGTTGTCCCTGAATGCCTTTGCTAACTGTTCAGCTGCATACAGTCTTTTCTTCTTCCCACTTGCAAGTGAAAAAAAATTGCAATGCATTCCATTGTTCTAGAGTACGTGAAACAACAATTAACAAAGATAACCATCTTGTTTGAGACGGATGCAGTATCTTGTGAGGTTCGGCATTACAAAACTGTTGGAATTCCACAAACTGGGCTATTCTTTTTGAGCTATGCTTAAAGAATGAATATGTATCCCTTGCTGTGCCTTCACATAGTCTTGGTAACTGTTTGCAGGCCTCACTTGCACATAGGTGCAATGAATGACATATACATTTCTGTATAAAAATACCAGGAAAATCTCTAATTATTCGACTAACAACAGAATTATCTTTCCCCATCACTGTGTTACACCCTTCCGAAGCAAATACTACTAAATTTTCAGGGGGAATATTACGTACTGACAAGGCTTTACGTACGAGATCGTACAAACGTTTAGCAGTGGCACCTTCATGATCGGCCTCTGCATTATTCTCGTCAAACAGCGGTAACAACTGCCAAAATTTAGTATGTATTTTGGAGCTATCTTCATCAAAATACAGCACACAAACACAAAACTTTTTCGTAGCGCCAATGTCGGTAGATTCATCAATTATGAAACTGAACTTTTGTCTCCGTAAAGCTTCATTCAGTTCATCCAAATGACATCTACCTATGACATTCTTTATTACCCCTGTGGCTTTCGTTCTGCCTAACTGCAAGTTCTCAACTATTTTAGAATCGGAAAAGGCACTTTTAATCACATCTGTTAAGTGATTGGCTGTATTAATAGAGATGTTATGTTCTGCCAAAAATCCACATAGCAATATTTCAGCCCTCTTGCCCTGCTTATCAAATGTATCAGACGATTTTGATTGTGTTGAAAAGTCAAGTTTCTTTTGTAGAGGGCCGACATATTTTACGGCACTTAAGTTTTTTTTCCCTTTAGCATGATTTTTCACTACAGTCAACTCAGCACTGAATTCACATCTATAAACTTTACACCGAGCTTTATGTGCATCATCATTAACAGGTTGTAGCCAATCCTTGAAAGATAAATCAGTCAACCATTCCTTTCTGAACTTTTGTTTCAAACATTTTAATTTCAACTCACCACGCAGCCTCAATTTCTTCTGTGGGGTCCGCGGAGAATCTGCACCACTGTTGTCGCTTTCCATTATTTATATTTGAATACACTAATACAGTATTTATTTAAAGAACACCACACTTTAATTTCCATTACGAACAAAAAATTAATATTCTTTTAAGAGCACAAAGACAACTACCCGTGCATTCAAGTCCCAATTTCACCAGCAACTGATCACGATGGCCTAGCCCTAATAGCCCATATTGTTGTGAAACAATATTTGTTAGGCGGTAAGGGTATTCCCCGGAAGCGAATATACAGTGTTAAGAGTCGTTGGACTGTTGCGGGGAGTGGACGAGATAAAAAGAGGAGTATGGACTTAAATATATGAAAACAGATTATTAACGTATGAAACTACTACAAGTATCAAATTATTTTCGTTTTATATCTTCATAAAAATTATCGTAGATTCCGCAATTATCAGCAATGTACTATCGTATGTCGTGTTCACGTTGTAATTATCGTGTATCGCGATAACTTATCGAATGGTTGGCAACGCTGCTGCTTTCTGTTCTTTTTATTTTCAAACCGCTGCGGTTCGATCGGGGTTCCCCCAAACTCGTCGTTTCTTGTCGGCTGTTTCATTTCTTGTTTCTTCCGTGTTATGAAGTCTGATGGACGTGAAGTGAGCCATTGTTATTTCGATCGAGTGTTATAAAACAGCTGAAAATATATCTTGTAAAAAATTAAAACCAACGAAAGTAGTTTAGTTTAATAATTTGTATCAAAATATATCAATATTGTATGCAAGACTTCCGTCGCTTCAGGAACTATGATATAATTCAGGCTGAAATAAACAGCCACCAGTTGTGTCTGACAAGGAATTTATTTTTGGCTGCTTTCGGTTAGCATAAACTACCTAATTTCAAAAGTTGCATCATAAATATTTCTGACATGTCTGTGTGTGACACACATTTAAGTCAGAACAGAAGTGGTAATAATCACTTGTCAATTACAATAGTGTTGTCATCTCATTCGTGCCGACAGTACCACTTCTGCTACCCAAGTAGAAGTATCCCATAAATCTCTCATGTAACTATAGAAAATGGATGGCTTATACTAATCGAAACTGGTTTTAACATCACCGTATTATCTTTTAGTATGTAATGTTACGCTTTGCAAACATGTGCGGCATGGAATATTCCATTTCATTCTTTTATAGTAAGCTATTAGGAGAGCCACTTTTCTATTTGGAAAACTAGTTTGTGCGGACAATCGAATCATGTACAGCAGGACCTCATTTATACGTTTTTGAAGGGCGGTGACAAAATAAATAAATGCATGCAAATGGAAGATACAGAGATAGACAGGTAGTTTTCAGGAGAGGCACCTGTCTAACTGTTAGGAAGCTTTAATGACACACCACACTAATGCTTTTCTTGAAACTAAAATACATTAAATAGTATCAGTTTGTCACCCCATTTCAGCAAGTTTCTTTCACAAAGTAGCATATATATGAGGTCGGCTATACTAATTGAGAATGCCCTTTTTTGGGTACTTGTACCAAAGACCAAATAAAATAAAAAGCTTCGAGGAGTTCATATGTCTATAAGAAAAATTGGATTTCAGAAGAGAAAGGCAAAACAGGCTAAAACTGATGCACTTCAGAGCATATCTAGCGCCATCTTTAAATATGTTACAAAAACTGATGACAGATGAAGTTCATCAAAAGAAACTAATTCTCACATTGATGCAAGGCATGATTTGGATAATAACAGCTCATCTTCAGAAGGCAATAGCGACAACACGGATATGATGACAAACCATGAAGAAGACGAATCAGCAAAAATTCTGAAAATAATTGTGATAATACTGATAGTGTTATTAGTATCAAATATAAATGAATCCCTGCAAGACTTCGGACACATCTCTCATTGGAGCATAACTGTATTTGATAATGTTTGGATTGCTATCATAAATAAAGGAAGTGAACATTTCCAAAACAGAGAAGAGCCATTTGGTACTATATCTAGCCACAGATCAAAAACAAAAGGTGATGTGTGGTATCTTTCAAAGGAGTGGTTTTATAAGGTGATGCCTGCTGGTATAAACATTCTGCAACCTTCATTGGTCTACTCTCCAAGAACTGATAACCTCTACTGCTACTGATGTATTTTGTTAACTGTCACCAGTAGTACTAATGCAAGATATACATTTGTGACTGGATTTCAGAACTGGTGGAAACTGAATACCAAAGGTACCGAGCATAAAACTAAAAATGAACACCTGGGAAATCTTGATAAGTGTAAAACTTTGGGAATGATACAAAAACTGCATGAAATAATAGGTAACACAGCCTCGCATTTAATCGATACTGAAAAACTCAAGTGGAAGCATCTTGTATCAAGGTTGTTGGATTAACCTTTGTTTCTGGATAAACAAGACCTAGCATTTCGTGTACATGATGGACAAGGCTCTAAAAATAAAGACATTTTTTTCCTTTTTTTTATAGAATTAGTGAATCTATGGTCAAAGTATGATGCAGTATTGAAAGAGCACATCCTGAACTTGGAAGATTGTAGATCTCAAAAAGTATCATAATTGTTGCCAGAAGTACAGAATGCATTTATAAATATTTTAGCCAAACAGGTAAAATCTATGCTTGTCAACGAAATTAAGTCGTCTAAATGTTTTGGTATTATGTTTGACAACAGAGCCGACATTTCACATATTGATCAGATGTGCTAAAGTAATTCGTTTCGTGAAAACTGATAACAGAAAAGTGGAAGTAAAAAGAAATATTCCTTGGATTTTTTCATCTAAAAAAAAAAAAAACGCTGATCTAAGTGACAAATTCTTAAGAAGTTTGAAAATTACGATTCAGAGGCTGCGATGTGTCGTTCCCAAGGTTATGACAATGCAGCTCTTATGAGCGTCATGTAGTAGTAGTTTAAGCTATTATTAAAGCGAAATACAGGGTGATTCAAAAAGAATACCACAACTTTAGGAATTTAATACTCTGCAACGACAAAAGGCAGAGCTAAGCACTATCTGTCGGCGAATTAAGGGAGCTATAAAGTTTCATTTAGTTGTACATTTGTTCGCTTGAGGCGCTGTTGACTAGGCGTCAGCGTCAGTTGATGCTAAGATGGCGACCTCTCAATAGAAAGCTTTTTGTGTTATTGAGTATGGCAGAAGTGAATCGACGACAGTTGTTCAGCGTCCATTTCGAACGAAGTATGGTGTTAAACCTCCTGATAGGTGGTGTATTAAACGTTGGTTTAAACAGTTTACAGAGGATGGGTGTTTGTGCAAAGGGAAAAGTTCTGGACGGCCGAGAACGAGTGATGAAAATGTAGCACGCATCCAGCAAGCATTTGTTCGCAGCCCAGGAAAATCGACTCGCAGAGCTAGCAGAGAGCTGCAAATTCCACATTCAACTGTATGGAGAGTCCTACGAAAAAGGTTAGTTATGAAACCTTATCGTCTGAAATTGGTTCAAGCACTGTCTGCAGCTGATGAGGTTAAAAGAATCGATTTCTGTGATTTTATCCTTGCTCAAATGGAAACAGATGAATGTTTCGTTTCAAAAATTGTGTTTAGTGATGAAGCAACTTTCCACACTAACGGGAAAGTCAACCTTCACAATGTCTGTATATGGGGCACTGAGAATCCGCGGGAAACAACTCAGTATGAACGTGACTCGCCTAAGGTGAACGTTTTCTGTGCCATTTCAGCCAATAAAGTTTTTGGTCCCTTTTTCTTCGAAGGTGCTACTGTAACTGGACTACAGCATCTGGAGATGTTAGAGAATTGGCTGTTCCCTCAGCTCGAACAAGAAGCACAATAATCCATATTTCAGCAGGATGGAGCGCCACCACATTGGCACTTATCTGTCCGTAACTACCTGAACGTCAACTACCCGAGGCGATGGATCGGCCGCCAGGCAGCCCGTGACAGAGCACTTCATCACTGGCCGCCAAGAAGCCCTGATCTTACCCCCTGCGATTTTTTCTTATGGGGGGTATGTTAAGGATATGGTGTTTCGGCCACCTCTCCCAGCCACCACTGATGATTTGAAACGAGAAATAACAGCAGCTATCCAAACTGTTATGCCTGATATGCTACAGAGAGTGTGGAACGAGTTGGAGTATCGGGTTGATATTGCTCGAGTGTCTGGAGGGGGCTATATTGAACATCTCTGAACTTGTTTTTGAGTGAAAAAAAAACTTTTTAAATACTCTTTGTAATGATGTATAACATAAGGTTATATTATGTTTCTTTCATTAAATACACATTTTTAAAGTTGCGGTATTCTTTTTGAATCACCCTGTATAATAAAGCCATTTTTGTTGGCTTTATTGCTCATTCAATTAATTTACGAGGCTAACATTCCTTTGCGCATAATGTACCTTGTGTAACATTTTTCGGAACAATAGAGACCATTTTTACATTTTTTCTGCCTCCAGTAGCCGCTGGGATGTTTTTTATTAAACACAGCAAAGCATCTGTTAAAAAGATCTTAACAACGCGATGGAATGCTCATTACGCTGCAGAAAGAGTATTGGCAGAAAATTTTTATGGGATTGTCGCTACAGTTGTCGAATTATGTGATCAACAAAAAATTTGGGCCCCGGAGGTGCTGCATAAAATCTTATGCCTGCTGTACAAAATTTTTGAAAGATGTAGTGAGAGAAGTAAATTGTATTCAGGTTGCAATTCAAAGTAAAAACTTGAGTCTTTATTAGTTAGTTATAAAAACAGTGGCACTTCGTCTTGATACTGAACAAAAACGAGGTCATACAGTAGAAGAAACAATATGTCTTGCTGTGAAAAAATCAGAGGAATACGACGTTCCAATAGAGAGACGAATTCATCGTAAAAAAGACGAATGGCTGGTGAATTGGCCACTGATACAGGACTCACGCTGATAGAAGAGCGTCAAAAGGATTTATTGAAATATCTTGACTGAATCAGTATTGAACTCCGAAACAGATCAAAGTCCACTTAATGCGCCGCCTCATTCTTCCAGGTTGTGCAGCCAAATACTATATTTTTGGCAAACAATGAGGAGTTGAAATTAGCTGTTTCTAAATTCATTAGTTTTTATGGTCAAGTATCAGAAGGAGAACTCCTCCATGAGATGCCAAGGCTGAGACGACATTTAAAAGCTACATATGTTCGGTTTCTGGATATATCTCGACTTTTGAATTTCATTGTTGGATGGGATTTTAGAGACTCTCTTCCAAACCTTATGCTCGCTCTAAAGTTATTTATGATGATTTGCATATCAGTTGCTTCATGTGAGAGTAGCTTTAGAAAATTAAAATTAATCAGAAATTACTTACGATTAACAATAAGCAGCACGAGGCTAAATAATCTTGCCCTGTTAACTATGGATCACGAGCCAACACAAGCTATTAATTTTGAAGACGTGTTATCAGAGTTCGCGGCTGTTAGAGCTAGAAAGAAATTTTAAGTGTTTGTATCTCGCTTCGGCAAATACACTCCTGGAAATGGAAAAAAGAACACATTGACACCGGTGTGTCAGACCCGCCATACTTGCTCCGGACACTGTGAGAGGGCTGTACAAGCAATGATCACACGCACGGCACAGCGGACACACCAGGAACCGCGGTGTTGGCCGTCGAATGGCGCTAGCTGCGCAGCATTTGTGCACCGCCGCCGTCAGTGTCAGCCAGTTTGCCGTGGCGTACGGAGCTCCATCGCAGTCTTTAACACTGGTAGCATGCCGCGACAGCGTGGACGTGAACCGTATGTGCAGTTGACGGACTTTTGAGCGAGGGCGTATAGTGGGCATGCGGGAGGCCGGGTGGACGTATCGCCGAATTGCTCAACACGTGGGGCGTGAAGTCTCCACAGTACATCGATGTTGTCGCCAGTGGTCGGCGGAAGGTGCACGTGCCCGTCGACCTGGGACCGGACCGCAGCGACGCACGGAAGCACGCCAAGACCGTAGGATCCTACGCAGTGCCGTAGGGAACCGCACCGCCACTTCCGAGCAAATTAGGGACACTGTTGCTCCTGGGGTATCGGCGAGGACCATTCGCAACCGTCTCCATGAAGCTGGGCTACAGTCCCGCAACCCGTTAGGCCGTCTTCCGCTCACGCCCCAAATCGTGCAGCCCGCCTCCAGTGGTGTCGCGACAGGCGTGAATGGAGGGACGAATGGAGACGTGTCGTCTTCAGCGATGAGAGTCGCTTCTGCCTTGGTGCCAATGATGGTCGTATGCGTGTTTGGCGCCGTGCAGGTGAGCGACACAATCAGGACTGCATACGACCGAGGCACACAGGGCCAACACCCGGCATCATGGTGTGGGGAGCGATCTCCTACACTGGCCGTACACCTCTGGTGATCGTCGAGGGGACACTGAATAGTGCACGGTACATCCAAACCATCATCGAACCCATCGTTCTACCATTCCTAGACCGGCAAGGAAACTTGCTGTTCCAACAGGCAATGCATGTCTGCATGTATCCCGTGCCACCCAACGTGCTCTAGAAGGTGTAAGTCAACTACCCTGGCCAGCAAGATCTCCGGATCTGTCCCCCATTGAGCATGTTTGGGACTGGATGAAGCGTCGTCTCACGCGGTCTGCACGTCCAGCACGAACGCTGGTCCAACTCAGGCGCCAGGTGGAAATGGCATGGCAAGCCGTTCCACAGGACTACATCCAGCATCTCTACGATCGTCTCCATGGGAGAATAGCAGCCTGCATTGCTTGGAAAGGTGGATATACACTGTACTAGTGCCGACATTGTGCATGCTCTGTTTCCTGTGTCTATGTGCCTATGGTTCTGTCAGTGTGATCATGTGATGTATCTGACCCCAGGAATGTGTCAATAAATTTTCCCCTTTTGGGACAATGAATTCACGGTGTTCTTATTTCAATTTCCAGGAGTGTAGTTTTCTGTCTATTAATTTATAGAGTATAATACTATACATTACCGTATAGTGTATGTTGCTATACACTAATGTATAACCCAATAATTAAAGAATACTATTACATATGGTAATTTGATGGTTAATGACTCGAGAGTCTTTATTTGTCTTGTATACTTGACACATATCCTGTTTTTTTTATTTTAAGAGTTTTTATTAGTGGGGTGATACAGTCGATATCTGCCCCGGGTACCACCCATTGGTCGTGCATTAATGCTAGTATTCGAAAAAAAATGTAATTATTACAGTCTTACGAAATAATGACAACGGTAACTATTTTTAAAAATAATTTAGTTTCCTGACCGAAACACAATCGGACCCTTTTGTTTTTACCCTGAGAAAATTTCTTTCAATTTCTTAATGGGTAATTACCATCATTTTAAGAACAACTGTTTTAAGTGTTTTGTCAATAAAACGTATCCTTTGGTTCGCCTTCCTCACAACATTTTCTATCTGTTGATGCGATTATTCCAAATTACTAAGTTTGTAATTGTAATCTCCAGAATTTTAGTTGAGTAGACAGGCTTTGAGTTTGTATGGTTTATCGTGTAACCGAAATTTAACAGATTCCTTTTAATAGCTTTTAGTACTCACGTGGATGACCTAACACTATTTACTATTTAGAGTCACTTACCACTTTTCGCAGCATACAGATATTTTGTCTCAACCACTGACGGTAAACGTCAGCACCAACTGCAAAAATATATATGGGGGTATTGAGATTGTATCCCAAACCGTTTATGTAACTACTGTATAAAGATAAATCGTTATTTAATGTAGTTACCAAAAATATCGAGTAGTTCTTGATCGATTTATATCAAATTTTAAACGATGATCTAAATAATCTTTCGGGCGAACACAAGCTATATATATATTTTTTTAATTTCTGGTACGTAAATATATGTTTAAAGCCTATAGGACTAATTAAAAGCAAGTCGATGTTTAAAGTTTTACCAAAAAATCATGAAAAGTTCCTGGGAGATTTACTTCAAATTTTTACGCGATAGTCAGGGGAGTTGCTTCATGTTTTGCTGCCCTAGGCGAGAATTGGAAAATAACACCCCATCTTTATTGCTACCAGCTGTCTTCCCGGTATCACTACCCCTCCACCACCAACAACATCCAACAGCACAACACACCTCCCACACTTTTCGTCATTTAACTAAGGTGACTACGCATCCTTGTTTTCTGAGGACAGCCCTCGGTTTTCATGCTTTGTCCTCAATTCCTATAAAACTGATTGAGGACAATTGTCCTTAGTTTCTTATTTTTTGTCTCCAATTTTTGAAATTTCCCCAGTATTATTGGAACAGGAGGAACGTGCTAAGCATTTTAAACCAGAACTCAACTGCATACACCAGTGTAACCAAATCTGGCATCAATTAATTATTTTATTTAATTACAAGAAAATGGATGTGGAACTATTTTCTGGTGCAAGTGAATTTTTCCTTGAATTTACAAATTATGCTATGCTGATGGACGGCTGCCGAAGCATCAGGCTAGCTCATCTGGATAATCTTAGTATTATTTCGTGTCTGTTTTAATTGAAATAGTTTTAGAATGCGAAATAAATCTTATTTTTTCAGCATCCTCTTGGGATTAAATAAATAAATGATATCTTGTTTGGATTTTCTGTTGAATTTTACAATTTTTATGATCCGCCACAGTGGTGCAGTGTCGAAGCAAATTGGCTTCGGATCATTCATCCGAGATAGATCCGGGTTCGAATCCTGGGGAGGCATAGTTTTTTTGTTTGTCTAAAGACAGTGTTTCTTCACTTTCCTAGAGGCTGTGGCCTTAAATTAGGGACGGGCGACTGTTTGTCCATTGAGTTGATCATGGTGGTCGTTAAAACCTAAGTCGAAAGTTTCAATAGCGGCTGCTTAGTTTGGAGTTAGGTTGAGGCAATTCGTTTACTTTCGTCAAAGTAAGAAAGAATTATTAAGCAACTGCTCTGTATGGTTTTGAAAACAATTCTGTGCTTTGCTTTTTCCTCTTTTCGGTTTTTCTCTACATTTGCTCAATTTTTTCTCTGTCTGAGTTGAAATGAATTTTTTCCTCCATTTGCCTCCCCTAAAATTTTGCCTCCTAGGCGGCCGCCAGGCCTTGCTTAAAAGTAGTAACGGACGTAGCCTTTTTTTTTTTTTTTTAACGTTCAGACGGACATGATCTCGAAAAGTTTTTGAGCGATTTGCTGCAGATATTTACACGATACTCTAATCAACGGTCGGACATAGGTTATATTTTTTAATATGTATATGAGGGGAAACGTTGTTATCAAAAACCATAAAAAGCTCTTGACCGATATCTTAATAAACATTCCGACAGACGTAGGCCATGTATTTTTTAAACAACAATGTACCGGTACAGCTTTTCCTTTGAAGCCGGCTGAGAGGAAGAAAATGCTGTGCTGTGAAAATTCGTGGTTTTGTTTTCTTTATCGTTGTCTGATTTAACTACGATAGTAGGGAAATCGTTTCCCCCATGTATATGCTATTCTTTCTCCTTGTATATAATTTTAAACAACAATTGTATATAAAATGTGAGCTGCCCTTCTTTCTTTTCCCTCGCAGTCGGTTTTAACAGAAAACAGAAAGTTTTATTTACGGCTTACTGGCTTATGATCGGAATACTGCTACGGAATCTGAATCGTCAGAAATTTTGTAATGCTACACTTTCGCAGATTAAAAGTACGTGAAATGTCATTGAAGCTACTGTCCTCAGAGAAACAGCAGCTCGAGAGGTCTCTCAGCTCGTATATCAATGATCCCGGCCGATTTACCCATTTGTTTTAAGAGACTTCAATTCCCACTCAAGGTTTCGTTGTCAATGACAACAGAGCAGGCTCGAGGTCAGCGAGAGAGGGAAGGAGGAAATGGAAATGTGAGGGGGAAGGAGGAGATGGACAGAGAGAGGGGAGAGGAGAAGCATAACGAAAGAGAAAAGGAGGAGACCGACAGAGAGAGGGGGAGGAGGAGGTCAGGACTACGATACGCAATTCCAATACTTTTTAGCATTTGCGAAGCATAGATTAAGAACAGCAAGCGCATATAATTCATCATTACGGAACCCTACATACAACTTTAGTAAGCGACCACTGCCAGTTACCAAACTGACTTCCCTAAAAGGAAACTGTGAATCCAGCCACATAGCCACAGGCACGCAATTTGATTTGAAACTGCTTGTGAACGATGGTGTCAAAACCTTTCTGGAAATCTTAAGATATGGGATCAGCTTGAGATCTCCTATCGATAGCTCTCGCCACTTAGTAAGAAAAGAGCAAGTTGTGTTTTACAAAAACGATATTTTCGGAATTCATGCCGGTTACGCACTGACGAGCCAAAGAAACTGGTACACCTGCATAATATAATGTAGGGCCCCCGCGAGCACGCAGCGGTGCCGCTTCACGACCTGGCATGAACTCGACTAATGTAGTGCTGGAGGGTTTTTTACATAATGAATTCTGCAGGGCTGTCCGTGAATCCGTAAGAGTACGAGGCGGTAGAGGTCTCTTCTGAACAACACGTTGCAAGGCATCCCAGATATGCTCAATAATGTTCTTGTCTGGGGAGTCTGGTAGACAGCGGAAGTGTTTAAACTCAGAAGATGTGCTCCTGGAGCCACTCTGTAGCAATTCTGGACGTGTGGGGTGTCACATTGTCCGTCGGAATGCACAATGGACATGAATGGATGCACGTGATCAGACAGGATGGTTACGCACGTGTCACCTGTCAGAATCGTATCAAAACGTACCATGGGTCCCATATCACTTCAACTGCACACGCCATACACCTTAACGGCGCCTCCACCAGCTTGAACAGTCCCCCGCTGACATGGAGGGTCCATGGATTCATGAGGTTGGCTCCATACTCGCACACGTCCATCCGCTCGATATAATTTGAAACGAGACTCGTCCGATAAGACAACATGTTTTCAACCATCAGCAGCCAAATGTCGGTGTTGACGGGCCCAGGCGAGGCGTAAAGCTTTGTGTCGTGAAGTCATCAAGGGTACACGAATAGACCTTCAGCTCAAAAACCCCATATCGATGATGTTTCATTGAATGGTTCGCACGCTGTCGCTTGTTAATGGCCCAGCGGTGAAATCTGCTGCAATTTGCGGATGGGTTGCACTTATGTCACGTTGAACGACTCTCTTCAGTCGTCGTTGGTCCCGTTCTTGCATGATCTTTTTGCTGCCACTGCGATGTCGGAGATTCGAAGTTTTACCAGATTCCTGATATTTGTGGTACAATCGTGCAATGATAATATGGGAAAATCCCCACTTTATCGCTACCTCGGAGATGCTGCATCCCATCGCTCGTGCGCCGACTGAAACACCACGTTCAAACTCACTTGAATGTTGATAACCTACCTTTCTAGCAGCAATAACCGATCTAACAACTGCTCCAGACACTTGTTGTTTTATATAAGCGTTGCTGACCGCAGCGCCGTATTCTGCTTGTTTACGTATCTCTGTGTTTTAATACGCATGCCTAGCCTATACCAATTTATTTGGCGCTTCAGTGTATATCAATAGGTCGTTTTCTTTGAGGTATGTCACTACGTTGAAACACAGTATATGTTTCAAAATTCTACCGCTAGACATTGTCAATGATACAGGTGTATACGTACAATGTAGAGGCACTTCGACTCTCAAGGTATCAACAGTAAATTGCGAAAGAATTCGCAAGACGAGTAATGCGCCTGAATTTAACGCCCTCCAGGAAAGCTAATGCGCTTAAATTGTACTCTGGACCGAGAGCTGGATGAAACTCGAAGTAGAAAGTTCCGGGAAATATAGCGAGGCGTGCGACGTATATCGAAGGACAGGTTAGACATCGTAGGAGGGAAACTGTTCATCGCAGTCGACGAAAGTATTATATCTATCGATGTCGAATTTGAGTCTGATTCCGAAGTGTTCTGGACGCGAGTAACCGACCTAGGTGGACACAAATTAACTATCGGACGTTATTAGTGCTCATCCGATTCCGTTGTAACAGCTATTGAATCATTCAAAGAAAATCTGATATACGCTTAGTAGCGCAGGAGTACCCTGATCATGCAATATTAGCTGAAGGTGACTTGGACCTACTGAGAATAGATTGCGTATCTTTGAATTTGTTACAGGTTGTATGAGCGGAGTCTAGCGAAAACTTCTGAATGCTTTGTCTGAAAACTGTCTTTAAAAACTAGTGCAAAAAGCCACACATACTGAAGATATCTTAGACCTCGTAGTTAAAAACAGGCCTGACCTTATTAACAGTGTCAGTGTAGAGACAGGGATTAGTGATCACCATGCCATCACAGCCACAATGGTTACTAAAGTTAATAAATCCGTCAAGAAGGCCAGAAGATTTCTATGCTAGAAAGAGCAGACAAGTAATTCTAAGCATCCAGCTTAGACATCCAATGGATGTCATTTTGTTTCAATATGGCGGGTGTAGGCGAATTACGGGCAAAGTATAAAACCGTAAATCGCGCACTGGAGAAGCACGTGCCGAGTTCAGTGGTTAACGCTGGAAAGGATCCAACGTGGTTCAGTAACAAAATGGTGAGAAAACAGAGATTGTTGCTCTCGTGGTTCAAAAAAGAACGCAGAGACGTTGACGAGCAGAAGTTAACATTAATTTATCCATTTTACTGGGCTCCGTGGCTGTGTAATGTATTATTTTATTTCTTAAAATAAAAAGGCAAAAATTAGTAGACAATCACCTCAGTGACGCAGATGGACTTATCGAAGACTGAACGTCATCACATACAATGCAGAAACCAAGTACAGTCATCCACTATTCTTGATACTGTTAGAGCTTGCACATTATACACATCTATAAACAGTGGGTGTTGTGACTGATAACATGTAAATAGAAGCAAGTGCAAACTGAGATTTGCGAGGAGCTTCGGCAACTTTTAACAGTGTATGCCAACGTCTGTATAATTTATCTATATTCTCGTGATGACACCTACCTTCATCATAATTCCAAAAGTAGACCTATAAACTCACAACGGAAATCGTCCAGTTTGTTAGTATCAAAGGAAACTAATCTAATCCAGTCTTTAAAAAAGGTAGTGTATGTTTATGTTTTAATAGTCGTGGAGTAGTTAACGAAAATGCACTGAGATGCAGACATCTGATTGGTGCCTTTATTTCTAAATTATGAGGTTTCTGAGCCATGTTGTTTCAACCTCTATATAGTCCCCATATTTTGCCAGTATTTTCATTTCTGCTTGTCTATTACAACCAACATCCTCACCGAACTATTTCATTTGTTGTAATTTTTGTTTGCTCCCACCATTTTGCCCTGTACTTCTGTCTTCAGCGCCAAATTGCGAATTGTTGTGCGCTGTAGAGTTGTTTTGCTAATATCAACCTTCTGTGGCTAAGATTCTCGATACACTTCTCCTTGCTCACGTCCTTTTTCAAACATTTTGTTTTCTCAGTAAAAATAGATTTGTGCATCTGTATGTAGTGAGTCTGTCTCTCAGCTTCAGCCTCACTGTTTGATGTGAATTTTTAGTCACCCACACATTTCTCCAGGTCTGAGAGCAAGAAGTGCTAATAATCGATGGGAGCCAAATAATGGCAGATACGAAAGCACATTATAGCAAAATTTATCCAGTTTTGCAGCAGTTGTCCAAGACATATGGTGATAAAAATAAATTTGATTGTTTGTGATGTGTGTGTGTTTAACCTGGACAGTATCTTATATTTTGCCAGTCCCCAGTAATGTGAAGGAACAATCTGCGATCATCATGCATTCTTTCATTCACTCACACATTATGTTGCATAAATCCCATAATGAACGAGAGCATTCAGATGTGAGGAACAATTCAAGCTATACACGAACATGGCTATATATTTTAAGTGGGTGGTATCACATACCGATACCACCACACAGGTGTCAAGGTTGGCAACGGAATTGCAAGTTTCTGCCAGGCGCCGATAGTGGTTGCGCGGGATCCAGCAGACCCATTGGAGCACACCCACTGAGCCACGCCTCCAGTGGATCCGTATTACAAGCAAGCCCCTATCACTCCGTAGCGGAGAAGCGAGGCAACTGTCCCCCAATTGGAGCAGCTGATCGCCGCCATTTTCAGGGATGAATCCTAGTACTGGGGTCGTGATTTGACGTATATGAGACGCAACAAGAGCAAACTGAAGCACAAATTGAACACATGTTTGTTTAAAAAAGTACTGAGTATTCGAGTCTATTTTAAAAGTATACTTAAATGAATGAAGTTTCCTAATTTCCAAAATACGTCTGCATAGAGACGCGAAATTTAAGAATGTAAGGCTCTTTCATGACAAGACGGGGCGAGTTTACATCGAGTTATTTGCATTAGATAATTACATGAAACTTTTAAAGTAGCAGACAGTACGATTATTATTTAATTCACGTAATTTTCCTGTCAGGTCCTGTTTGCTTTTTGCCGACTACTGTGTACATTTTGCACGCTTGCTTTTGCTTAGCACAGTATTGTCTACACTTGAATTTTGGTACGATTAATTGTAATAACCCATATCACTTTAAATACGGTAGGAATTTCATTCGCACATTAGTTTTTAACATTGATAGCACCTCTAGAAGTGATTGAGTTTGCAACATTTAATCAAATATTTGACCATTTGGGAAGTATAATCACCTCCTGACAACACATGTTAAGTATCTAAACGCAATTATTCGACCTACCTCCGATTCATACTTAATATATATTTGATTGCCTTGGTAAGCTGGAAAAGGAACGTTCAAAATTATACATACAGACAGTATTTCCACACTATTTAACCTAGGCCTATATTGCACGATTTCCAGAACACTACCTTTTTCAAATGAGTTGGAAATCCAAATACTATCGGTATAGCATCGTCCTTCAGTTGACATCTACTTACATAATTTTCCATGAAACAATTCTTTTCAAAATGAAGAGAGGACAGCAAACGATTTGCTGTCGGTTGGAAGATCTCTCTCCGAGTAGCAACTATCCTTTTCCGATTTAGAAAATCTTTTGTAAGGGGAAACCTAAACATAAACAAACGCTCATAATGGATTATTTCTCCATGAAAATACTATATACAAGTAACAGAAAGTAACAAACAACCAGAAATGACTGACCTGTGAAGTGTAACATTGTTTCCGTCTTCGTCTTTGCTTCCATTATACTATTACAATTAAAAGCAGCACACGAACGAATCCTGTTTACGCACTGTTTCCCTGCAAATGGCGGCTTCTATCACGTTTAATGTGGGGACGCGACACTAGCGCCAATGCGCGGTCTAGTTTTTATTCAGTAAGTCTATGATTACAAGTGCCCTCTGGTGCCGCGATGTAGGACAGCTAGTGGCAGCCACCAGCCCACTCACACTCGGAGCCAGTTTGCTACGCAGATGGCGCCTAGTTGCTGCTCTGACACCATCATTTGTGCATAGTTCATCCCTGTTGACATTTGGGCTCTACTTCTAGCAGCATTATTTGTAAATAGGCGACCCACTCCGGCTTCACATGCGTAGCACTAGGTATCTATGGCCTGAAGACACGTTTATAATATGTAATGATGTACACAAAACTTTTCCCATCAGTCTGTAAATTAGCAACAATCGTATCAGAAGCTATGACGGGTCTTCCTTCATATACCCATAACAATGGGTAGCCCCACCAGTGGTGAATTCCTGAACATAGCAAATAAGTTTCGAATGGTCCACAATATTCCAGAACATTACACAACATTAGAGAGTGTTCTGGGATGTTCGACAATGGTCTGGGATGTTCTGGGATAGTCCCGAACATTCTTCCCGAATGTTCCAGACTATTTCCAAACATTCCAGAACATCCCACATCACTGGAACATTCCAGAATGTTGCGAAATGCTATGGAATGTTCTCGAATACTTATAATGTTCAAGAAATTTCTAGAAGTTGAAACTTCCCAGCCCTTGCATCTACAAAAGTAAGCCCTTCAGATAAAAACGAGAACCTTGTTGATAGGCGTAGGATATAGGGGTGCAACACCATATAACTCCCTTCATCATACCGCGTCTCATTTCTGAGTTTTAGCGGCATGCACCTTGTACACTTACTTTTATAATAAACGAGGGTAATCCCAAAAAGTAAGGTCTCCTATTTTTTTATAAGTACATAGACCTGTTTATTTCTACAATGGTTTAATCAGTTTACTGCATGACCATTTAGCTACTTTGAAACATAATCACCATTTCTGTCGATGCATTTTTGTAGACGCTGTAGCAGTTTTTTTTATGCCCATGTCATATCAGCTCGCCACCATGCTGTTCAGAAAGTTATGAACGTCTTCTTTCACCTCGTCGTCGGAGCTGAATCGCTGGGACCATAAGTAACGCTAACAGCTACGGTGAAACTCTGAAAAAACTCAAACGGGCAATTCAGAACCGGAGAAGAGGAATGTTGTGCAAGGGCGTACACATTCTCCACGACATCGCCCGCCTACACATCGCTCGGCAAACTGTTGCTCTCCTACAACAGCTTCAGTGGGACATAATCATCCACCCACCCTATAGTCCTGATTTGGGGCCCAGTGACTATCACCTGCTCCCTAGATTAAAAGAACATTTGGCCGGAAAGCGATTCAGCTCCGACAAGGTGAAAGAAAAGGTTCATAACTTTCTGAACACCATGGCGGCGAGCTGGTATGACATGGGCATACAAAAACTGTCACAGCGTCTACAGATAAACAGGTCTGTAGTTGTGGTTGCGGTCCTCAGTCCCCAGACTGGTTTATTGCAGCTCTCCATACTACTCGATCCCGTGCAAGCTTCTTCATCTCCCAATACTTACTGCAACCTACATCCTTCTGTATCTGTTTGGTGTATTCATCTCTTGGTCTCCCTCTACGATTTTTATCCTCCACGCTGCCATCCAATACTAAATTGGTGGTCCTTGGATGCCTCAGAATATGTCCGACCAACCGATCCCTTCTACTGGTCAAGCTGTGCCACAAATTTCTCTTCTCCTCAATTCTATTCAATACCTCCTCATTAGTTATGTGATCTACCCATTTAATCTTCAGAATTCTTCAGTAGCACCACATTTCGAAAGCTTCTATTCTCTTCTTGTCCACACTATTTATTGTCCATGTTTCACTTCCATACATGGCTACACTCCATACCTATACTCTTCAGAAACGCTTTCCTTGGCATTGCCAGTCTACATTTTATATCCTCTCTACTTCGACCATCATCATTTATTTTGCTCCCCAAACAGCAAAACTCCTTTACTACTTTAAGTGTCATATTTCCTAATCCAATTCCATCAGCACCACCCGATTTAATTCGACTACATTCCATTATCCTCGTTTTGCTTTTGTTGATGTTCATCTTATATCTTCCTTTCAAGATACTATCCATTCCGTTCAACTGCTCTTCCAAGTCCTTTGCTCTCTCTGGCAGAATTACAACGTCATCGGCGAACCTCAAAGTTTTTATTTCTTCTCCATGGATTTTAATACCTACTCTGAATTTTTCTTTTGTTTCCTTTACTGCTTGCTCAATATACAGATTGAATAACATCGGGGAGAGGATACAACCCTGGCTCACTCCCTTCCCAACCAGTGCTTTCCTTTCATGCCCCTCGTCTCTTATAACTCTCATCTGGTTTATGTAAAAATTGTAAATATCCTTTCGCTCCCTGTATTTTACCCCTGCCACCTTTAGAATTTGAAAGAGAGTATTCCAGTCAACATTGTCAAAAGCTTTCTCTAAGTCTACAAATGCTAGCAATGTAGGTTTGCCTTTCCTTAATCTATTTTCTAAGATAACTCGTAGGGTCAGTATTGCCTCATGTGTTCCAAAATTCCTGCCGAGGTCGGCTTCTACCAGTTTTTCCATTCGTCTGTAAAGAATTCGCGTTAGTATTTTGCAGCTGTGACTTATTAAACTGATAGCTCAGTAATTTTCACATCTGTCAACACCTGCTTTCTTTGGGTTTGGAATTATTATATTCTTCTTGAAGTCTGAGGGTATTTCGCCTGTCTCATACATCTTGCTCACCAGATGGTAGAGTTTTGTCAGGACTGGCTCTCCCAAGGGCATCAGTAGTTCTAAGGGAATGTTGTCTACTCCTGGGGCCTTGTTTTGACTCAGGTCTTTCAGTGCTCTGTCAAACTCTTCACGCAGTATCATATCTCCCATTTCATCTTCATCTACATCCTCTTCCATTTCCATAATATTTTCCTCAAGTACGTCGCCCTTGTATAAACCCTCTATATACTCCTTCCACCTTTCTGCTTTCCCTTTTTTGCTTAGAACTGGGTTTCCATCTGAGCTCTTGATATTCATACAAGTGGTTCTCTTTTCTCCAAAGCTCTCTTTAATTTTCCTGTAGGGTATATCTATCCTACCCCTAGTGAGATAAGCCTCTACATCCTTACATTTGTCCTCTAGCCATCCCTGCTTAGCAGTTTTGCACTTCCTGTCGATCTCATTTTTGAAACATTTGTATTCCTTTTTGCCTGCTTCATTTACTTCATTTATATATTTTCTCCTTTCATCAGTTAAATTCAATATTTCTTCTGTTACCCAAGGATTTCTACGAGCCCCCGTATTTTTACCTACTTGATTCTCTGCTGCCTTCAGTACTTCATCCCTCAGAGCTACCCATTCTTCTTCTACTGTATTTCTTTCCCCCATTCCTGTCAATTGTTCCCTTATGCTCTCCCTGAAACTCTCTACAACCTCCGGTTTAATCAGTTTATCCAGGTCCCATCTCCTTAAATTTCCACCTTTTTGCTGTTTCTTCAGTTTTAATCTACAGTTCATAATCACTAGATTATGCTCAGAGTCCACATCTGCCCCCGGAAATGTTTTACAATTTAAAACCTGGTTCCTAAATCTCTGTCTTACCATTATATAATCTGTCTGATACCTTTTAGTATCTCCAGGGTTCTTCCATGTATACAACCTTCTTTCATGATTCTTGAACCAAGTGTTAGCTATGATTAAGTTATGCTTTGTGCAAAATTCTACCAGACGGCTTCCTCTTTCATTCCTTTCCCCCAGCCGGCCGCGGTGGTCTCGCGGTTCTGGGCGCGCAGTCCACAACCGTGCGTCTGCTACGGTCGCAGGTTCGAATCCTGTCTCGGGCATGGATGTGTGTGACGTCCTTAGGTTAGTTAGGTTTAAGTAGTTCTACGTTCTAGGGGACTAATGACCACAGCAGTTGAGTCCCATAGTGCTCAGAGCCATTTGAACCATTTTTGAACCTTTCCCCCAATCCATATTCGCCTACTACGTTTCCTTCTCTCCCGTTTCCTGCTCTCGAATTTCAGTCACCCTTGACTATTAAATTTTCATCTCCCTTTACTAACTGAATAATTTCTTTTATCTCATCATACATTTCAGCAATTTCTTCATCATCTGCAGAGCTAGTTGGCATATAAACTTGTACTACTGTAGTAGGCGTGGGATTCGTGTCTATCTTGGCCACAATAATGCGTTCACTATGATGTTTGTAGTAGCTTACCTTCACTCGTATTTTTTATTCATTATTAAACCTACTCCTGCATTACTCCTATTTGATTTTGTATTTATAACCGTGTATTCACCTTACCAAAAGTCTTGTTCCTCCTGCTACCGAACGTCACTTATTCCCAATATATCTAACTTTAACCTATCCATTTCCCTTTTTAAATTTTCTAACCTACCTGCCCGATTACGGGATCTGACATTTCACTCTCCGATCCGTAGAGCGCCGGTTTCCTTTCTCCTGATAACGACGTTCTCCTGGGTAATCCCCGCCCCTAGGTCCGAATGGGGGACTATTTTACCTCCGGAATATTTTAACCAAGAGGATGCCATCATCATTTAATCATACAGTAAAGCTGCGTGCCCTCGGGAAAAATTACGGCTGTAGTTTCCCCTTGCTTTCAGGTCTATGTACTTATAAAAATAGGAGACCTTACTTTTGAGATTATCATCGTAATATAATATATATATTGATGAGTTTTAGTATACTTGGAGATGTATAAGTTAAGTAAATCTTTTTATTGCAATAGCTTGTTCAGTAATCATTTCTCCTCCTGTCCAGTTTTCCTACAACGACAGCTGCCATACCACTCTGTAGCCCACATCTGCATACCACTGTGTGCGAAGTCATACCAACAGTGTGTGCTGACAACCAATTGGTAGTGCTAACATCTTTAGGAAAATTCATTACTACTACTCACTGGGATTTTAAAACACATGAATAATTGTAATCTTGACTGAAATCTGTGAAAAACGCCAAGAGTGTGTTTACACCAGTCTAAACACTCCCAAGGAATGCACATTATAACGTTCTATACATTGTTTCACTCGTCGTAGCTGTCAATCTGTCGCAGCTGAAGTCCTGGAAAACAGCAACTGTAGGTTTTTATTATATAGTAAAAACAATATTTAATCAAGTGTAGTGGTTCACCTGAATATTTTTTACAGTCTCAAAGTAAATAGAAGCATTTTGACAAATCTGAAATAAGTTGTAACATACATACAATAACGAAATAAATCATGGTCAACAAGCTACATGCTTTCTGTCCAAATACACTCAAAATACTGACCCCCTTTGCCAACATGGCTGTAACTATTTATACTTTCTTAACAATTCCGAACAATCCTCGGAACTATTCAGAATCATTTTTTGATTAATTAACAATTATAATTGACATATAAAAACTGAAAATACACATATAAATTTATGTTTACTCCAGAACAGCTAGTAAACTACAATGTTAGTACATGTCTGTAATTTTACTTGAGAATAACTTCTCGAATATGCATTTACAATAATACATTTACATTTTTTTTATTAATTACTAGAGACTCCCTTCATGGGAATTGTTCCCTTCATTTACAGAGTTTCTACACCTTAGTGTAATTAAGTTTCCATAATTATTTTCTTCGGAATTTTCTCACAAGTACATATTTTCATACACTTCTATGTCCGATATTACTGTTTATGGTTAAAATTTACGTGTTTAAATGGGTTTCAATAAGGCTGTTACGTTTCAACATTCGACAGATTTCTAGCCTACTGTGACAATTTCATCTTTCGAAAAAGTAAACGCACTGGTGTGCAAAACGTAAGGAAAAAAAGCAACTTTCATATGTTGTATCACTGCCAAGTAACATAGCTCGATGAAACTTGAACCATACATAGAAAGAACTATTACAGTATAGTACAGAAAGTAACTGAAAAAATTACGCAGTGAGACGAACAGAAATGACTTCCATTCAAAGACAGTATTACACTGAAGTGACCGCGATTCTTGATGGTGGCCCAGACATGACAAACGGTGGGTAGGACATGGTTCTTAATTTGGTGTGTGATCATCAAAGACGGTGATGCATGCTCTACAACGAACTCCCATAATGACCCCAAGGTTCTTGTGGTAGGACTTTCCATATTTCCACATGTGCAGTTGGCAACTGCTGGATCGTCATTGTTGTACACGTACAATACGTCTCCCCAAGGCAACACCCATATGCTTGATGGGATTCAAGCAAGGGGACAGCAGCGCCAGTCCACTTCTCTCGTTCCAAGAGCTCCTCCACCTACGCTGTTCGATGCGGTCTTTCACTGTCGTCCATAAAAATGACGCCAGGGCCAAATGCAGCCATGAAAAGACGCATATAAGGAAGGAGTATTATCTCACAATAACGCTGACCAGTGGTGTACCGTGTTCAAAGATCCGGAGGTCAGTACATGCAATACTGGCCATTAAAATTGCTACATCACGAAGATGGCGCGCTACAGACGCGAAATTTAACTGACAGGAAGCAGATGCTGTGATATGCAATGATAAGCTTTTCAGAGAATTCACACAAGGTTGGCGCCGGTGACGACACCTACTACGTTCTGACATGAGGAAAGTTTCCAACCGATTTCTGATACACAAGCAGCAGTTGACCGCCGTTGCCTGGTGAAACGTTGTTGTGGTGCCTCGTGTAAGGAGGAGAAATGCGTACGTTTCCGACTTTGATAAAGGTCGGATTGTAGCCTATCGTGATTGCGGTTTATCGTATCGCGACATTGCTGCTCGCGTTGGTCGAGATCCAATGACTGTTAGCAGAATATGGAATCGGTGGGTTCAGGAGAGTAATACTGAATGCCTTGCTGGATCCCAACTCGTATCACAAGCAGTCGAGATGACGGGCATCTTATCCGCATGGCTGTAACGGATCGTGCAGCCACGTCTCGATCCCTGAGTCAAAAGATGGGGACGTTTGAAAGACAACAACGATCTCCACGAACAGTTCGACGACGCTTGCAGCAGCATGGACTATCAGCTCGGAGACCGTGGCTGCGGTTACCCTTGACGCTGCATCACAGACAGTAGCGCCTGCGATGGTGTCTCAACGACGAACCTGGGTACACGAATGGCAAAATGTCATTTTTTCGGATGAATCCAGGTTCTGTTTACAGCATCATGATGGTGGCATCCGTTTTTGGCGACATCGCGGTGAACGCACATTGGAAACGTGTATTCCTCATCGCCATGCTGGCGTATCACCCGGCGTGATGGTATGGGGTGCCATTGGTTACAAGTCTCGGTTACCTCTTGTTCGCATTGTCGGTACTTTGAATAGTGGACGTTACATTTCAGATGTGTTACGACCCGAGGCTCTACCCTTCATTCGATCCCTGCGAAGCCCTACACTTCAGCAGGATAATGCACGACTGTATGTTGCAGGTTCTGTACGGGCCTTTCTGGACACGGAAAATGTTCGACTGCTGCCCTGGCTAGCACATTCTCCAGATCTCTCAACAACTGAAAACGTCTGGTCAATAGTGGCCGAGCAACTGGCTCGTCACAATACGCCAGTCACTACTCTTGATGAACTGTGGTATCGTGTTGAAGCTGCATGGGCAGCTGTACCTGTACACGTCATCCAAGCTCTGTTTGACTCAATGTCCAGGGGTATCAAGGCCGTTATTACGGCCATAGGTAGTTGTTCTGGGTACTGATTTTTCAGGATCTATGCACCCAAACTGCGTGAAAATATAATCAGATGTCAGTTCTAGTATAATATATTTGTCCAATGAAACCCTTTTATCATCTGCATTTCTTCTTGGTGTAGCAATTTTAATGGCCGGTAGTTTATATGCAACATTAGCCTCCCCACGATCACGCGTGGACCACTACATGTTCGACAGTGTTCCTGGGTGCATTAAGTACCCTCATGTGGCGAGACGTAGTGTGGGGCGGCTGATTTGAATTATTAGAGACGATAGTTGTATATTGCGGCGTCTTTTTCACGCGAGCCTGGTTAATAATTTTGTGGTCAGCCAGAAAGCGAAGGAAAACATACTGACCTTAGTTTCCAGTCTGCACGGCCGTATTCTGATCCAGCCCACTGAATGAAACGTTTCTGTTCTCCTTCTACTTAACGGGATCAGGACTATGATTTTAAATGAAAGTATAAAGTTCTAGTTCATACATGTATTGAGTAAAGTCTCTCACGTACAACGCTTTGAATTTCACTATGTTTAACTGACAGTGAATAATTCTATTCTAACCAGCACAACTAGCAGTTCAGGGGCGACTTCTACGGTACGTTGCTACCAGATTGCCATTCACCCTGACTAATAATACTCAAATAAAGTTTGAAATAAATGCTCGCCACGAAAGTGGAAATAATATTCACCACTTGCCACGCGGATTTGTAATTATCACGGATGGACACTAACAGTTACTTTAGCGAAATCTAAGCGAACCAGGACGGTGTACAGTCCTCGAGAGTACACTATCAGTTTTTACCGCAAATAAGCGATTTGTCATAGTCCGCCTCTGACATCATCCGAGGCAGAGCGCAATCCGTCGTTTAACAGACATGGATCTACAGTGGCTGAGTGCGAAGTGAACCTTTTTTCTGCTTCGCTTTGCAGATTCAATGAGCTTCATGCTCCGGTGAGTTATGGGATGGGCGGATCACGCCTTTCCTGCTTCTTCTTGGGGGTGTTGAGTGTTGTCTTCTCTTTCGAATCTTCCTCACGGTTGCGTTGCAGGTAGTGGGTCTTCTTGCTCATGTTGTGGCGTTCCTTTACCAGCAACAGGTCAGGCCACCTTGTGGTCGGGCACCAGTGCACTTGGTTACCCAAGTTGCGGACGAGGTCGCTCTCCGACATCCGGGCCGCCGTATAAAAACGATGCGCCGCCTGCCAAAATCGTTGTTTGAGCAGCGGTACTCCAGCTACTCTGTGGAGTTCTCCGGTGCTGAAGTCTCGTGGCATGCGAAGCGCTAACGTAAGCGCCTTGTTCTGGACCGTCTGCAGCTTTCCAATTGACGAGTCGGCCGCTCGGTTCTAGGCGCTTCAGTCTGGAACTGCGCGATCGCTACGGTCGCAGGTTCGAATCCTGCCTCGGGCATGGATGTGTGTGATGTCCTTAGGTTAGTTAGGTTTAAGTAGTTATAAGTTCCAGGGGACTAATGACCTCAGATGTTAAGTCCCATAGTGCTCAGAGCCATTTGAGTCGGCCACGTTGTCCCTCACCACAGCAGCGTACTCTAACACTGGCCTGATTAGTGTCAGGTACAGCGTGGGGGCAGGGTCGTCGCTGGGTTGAGTAAGTGGTACAACAAGCGCAATCTGCCAAGCGCTTTACCCCTTACTTGTCTGATCTGCGACTCGCACGTCAGGAGCCGATCCAGAGTGACGCCTAGGTAGCGTCTGGTGTTCAATCACGGGATGGGGCCTCCCGTGATGCTGAGTGGCTGCAGGTCGGCAGGAATCTTCTTCCTAGTGAAGACCACCGCCTGACTTTTGGCTGTGTTAAATTTGAGCCGCCATTTGGTGGCCCAAGCTCCAAGGACGACGCAAGCCGATTGCAAGCGGTGACGCATTACTCTGGCGTTGATGCTTTTGCCGTAGGGCGCCGTATCGTCCGCGTATAGTGCAACATGCACGCCCTGTCTCTTCGGGACGTCGGCGGTGTATAGTGAGTAGAGCCGATGACGGACCCTTGCGGTACCCCAGCTGCAGTGGGAGCGCTGTCGACGTACCGTCATCGGCGCGCACATAGTAGGTGCGCCCAGTCAAGTAGGATTTGAGCAGGCGGGCGTGCGACACCGGTAGGCCTTGTGTAAGTAGTTTATACACAAGGCAGTCGTGCCACACGCTGTCGAAGGCTCTGGAAACGTCCAGGAGTACCGCCCCAAGATACTCGCGACGCTCCAGCGCCCCCTTCGCCTGCTCTACCAGTCGAAGTAGCTGCTGCTGTGTGGAGTGGCCCCTCCTGAAGCTGAACTGCTCGTCAGGGGGCAGGCCTTCCTCCCCGACGTGTCGCCACAGCCTCGTCACGTATAGCCTCTCGAAACCTTCGACACTGCGAGCAACAGGCGGGTCTGTGGTTTTGCGGCAGCCGCACGTCTTTTCCGGCCTTGGAAACCGATACGACTTCCGCATGTTTCCATGCAGATGGGAAACTAACTGCAAGTCCCGAGGACGGAGTTGAAGATCTTCCTTAGTTGCCGCACAGCGCTCGGCGGCAGCATCTTCAGCAGCTCGCTGCTGATGTTGTCGCGCCCTCCTGCCTTCCTTGTCTGCACGCGAGCGAGTTGTTGCTCGACCTCATCCTCCGTCACTTCTGCGATGACGTCGTCCACCTCTCTGTGCGCCAGGTACAGAGGGAGGCGCCGCTCTACCAACCGGACGTGTTCTTCGTCCACAACGTCCTGCACCGGCGTGAAATTGGCGGCGAATGCGTCGGCTAACGCGCCAGCTTTGACGGCAGGCTCGGTGATGACGTCACCTCCAACTTGGAGCGGCGGGATTCTCTGGCGCCGCGCGGGATTAGCCGAGCGGTCTAGCGCTGCAGTCACGGACTATGCGGCTGGTAACGGCCGAGGTTCGAGTCCTCACTCGGGCATGGGTGTGTGTGTTTGTCCTTAGGATAATTTAGGTTAATTAGTGTGTAAGCTTAGGGACTGATGACCTTAGCAGTTAAGTCCCATAAGATTTCACACGCATTTGAACATTTGACTCGCTGGCGTTGTTGCAGGAAAGTTTTGGTCATCCTCCAGGCTGTTCTGTCCTCTACCCTGAGAGTAGTAAGTCTGCTGGCGCAGTCGCGGTTGCGGTGGTTTGCGATCGCGTACTTAATTTCGCGACGCATGCGGTTTATTGTGGCCTTCGTTGCCAGCTGTCGCGTAATCTGCCACTCTCGGAACGTACGGTTATTCTCCCGGATGACCTGGAGGATGTCTGGTGGGAGCTGCTTCGAGTGATCCCGCGGACGTCTTCGTTCACGCGGCGTGGCTGTGGCTGCTGCTGCCGCTTCGTGCGTCAGACGCGTGAAAGCGGCAAGGGCCGCTACGGCGCCCCCGTCCTCTGGGTCGGGCATGACAGCGGCTGTCTCTTCTAGGTGGTGCCGGAAGTGGTCCCAGTCGACGTTGCGGTACTTCTTGCAGCACTCCGGTGCTGCGACTTCGTCAGTGACGAGATCGGACCATAGCGCCACGCGTGTGGTCGCGATGGCTTCGTGTGCGGCACCCTTGATGATAGCGACGTTCAAGACATCGGCGCGGCCGCGTTTGGGATAATGTGTGGGGTCAAAGGGCCCCACCACTATCGCGTCGTGTTGTTGGGCCGCTCGCTGTAGCCTCCTCCCGCTGGTGGTCGTCACCCGGGAGTTCCACTCCGGGTGTTTGGCGTTTAAGTTACCGCCGATGAACAAGTTGCCGCGCACCGACTACAGCGAGTGGAAGTCTCGCGGCTGCAGCAGCCGTCCTAGTTGTCGATACGCGGCCACAAACTTCACCTGACCCGCTGAGGTGTTGACCACAAGAACAGTGGCGTCGACTGTGGCCAATTCAGGCAGCTGGAACGGATGGTGGCGTAGCGATGTCTTCACATACACCGCCGTTCCGCCGCCCGCCGTCTCTCCGTCGGTGCGGTCGCACCTGCACTCCTGGTTTCAGCCAGGTTTCGGTGAGGAGGCAGACGTTCACGGCCTCGTCACGCAGAAACTGCCGAAACTCGCCATCTTGGTCACGAATGCTGTTCGCATTCCTAATGCAAACGGTGACCTTTTTCCTACCTCTTGGGCTGTATTTATATAGATGCCGCAGCGGACGCCCGAGGGAACATCTGTTGTCTACTGCCGTAACACACGGAAGCAGCCTCAGAAAGACCGCTTTATCGGACACATAATCTTTAATAACATAGCCATGAGTTAATTCAGAATCTTCTTAATTTTTACGTGTATTTAGGTACGTTTTTTGGAAGCACAGAAAAAGTTGAGCTCGCTTGAATAAAAACTTTGCCTTCTAGAATTTTTGTAGTGGAACTAAGAGTAGATCGTTACCTCTGAACCATGCCTTTACTAGAAATTGTATTGGCTGTTATTAATACTACAACTCTAAAATCTGGTATAGCTCTATTATTTGGTAGGTTTTTTCATCTGCTTTAACCAAAATTTTCTATCGTTAAAATTACAGGTACTTAATCTACTACAATTGGGTATACTTTAGTTACAAAATTGGTTTTCACTTAATTACTCAAAAGCTATAAGAGGTAGCTTAATGTGGTCTGTCAGTTATTATTTTTAGGGTAAACTGAAGCATAAAACAAATTTTTACGTTTCTAAGTCAAATTTTTAACTCTTTCCATTTTTCTTAAAAACTTGGATTCCGGTAGTAATTTTCGTTTTTTAATTTGAAACTTGTACCAGTTATTTATGAGCTCCATACGCACATTATGATAAAATTCTGGATTTCTAGCGTTATGATTCAGCGCCGCTTATTTTTCTCTTAAAACGGCATTTTTACGGAAACTATCATCTCTTGGTATATAAAGACTTGTATCTGAAACGTTATTACAATGAAATATATGTTAACAAAGTTTTAAATGTAAATTTTGGCTTTTAATTTTATACTTAATTGTAGTGCAATACTTGCTCGCTACGCGCAGACGCTTTAAGGTGACGTGGAGCTACTAGCAGTGAACGGGGGTGAGTTCCGGCACACACTCTCGCCTCTGTATCCCACACACGATGCAGCGCTTGTTTTGCTTCAGTAGGAACGTGTAATGCATCCAGAAACGTCGGTGACCGTGACCGTTCTGGTGGTCCAGGTAAAGTGTCTACACATTCACATCCACCATGACCATCCAGCAGTTGTCCATTGCACAGGAGCAGGAATTTAACACCCTATCACAAGAACTCCTTGCCAACCTTGTGGCCAGCATGGGAGCACGTCGCAGAGCGTGCATTGCTGACTTTGATCGTCACACACCCTATGAAAAACCACGTCCAGCGTTTTTTAATGTCCAGGTGACCATCATGAATCGCGGTTACTTCGCTGTAGCTATTGTCCTCGAATAAGAGTGTCATATCTGTTCATCTCATTCTGTATTTCTTTCACTTACATTCTTCCTATATATGGTTGAAGTTTCATAGAGCTATGTTACTTGACAGTAACAAATCATGTGAAAGTTATTTACGTTCTTAAGTTTCGCACCCCAGCTTATTTCCAGAACTGACCTAGTTTTCTTCAGTCACTCGAAGCAGTAGTGGTACCTGTGCCGTGGCCTGCATTAGCCAGCCGTTAAGTGTGTCGTGGAATGATGCAGCCCCTTTATTAAAATTTTGCAGGCCATGTCATCCATCAAAGTTACAAAACAGGGTGGTAATTGTGACACAGGTACTTCACACCTTCAGTGTCCATCTCCACAGATCTGAGACTACTGACTACTTATGAGGGTTATTCATAAAGTTTTAATTAACAACTCGAAAAAATGAAGTTATGGAGTTAGTTTTCTTTTGTTTGCAGACAGGTGTCAGTAATTCTGATAGAACTGTGCACAGTGCGTTAGCACACCAACAGAGGAGCCATAGCAAAATGACGCAGCCGACTAGTACTGTGGTGTAATTCGTTTTCTGCATTTGAAGGGGAACAACATTGTGTTGATACGAGACTGAATAATAACGATTTTAGTCTCTGAAGAACCGGGAATAACAGAAGGAGTTGGGGTCCCAGTGCTCGAAGACCGACGAATTACAGTCGAGGCGAACGTGAAAAAAGTAAACATCAGTCGCGGATCAGTTTTCAGTAACCTGTGTGACATTTTGAACATGACACGGGTCGCCCCCTGCTGGGCCCAGAGGCTGCTCACACACACTCAAGAAACCTGCCGAACCGAGACTGTCGCGGAAATGTTGCACTCGTATCAGATCGACCCAGATGAGTCCTTCAGTCAGCTAGTCACGGGTCGACGAATGCCGTGATTGTCGCTACCACCCTCAGAAAAAGGAGCAAAGTAAGCAGTGGAAACGAGGTTTAACTCCCGCCAGAGTTCATTGGACAAGGTGATGCTGAGCGTTTTATTTGGGGCTGCCATGGTGTGATACTATTGATGATGCTCCTGAGGGGCAAGCTGTTACAGGATTGTACCACCAAAATCTCCTGTCAACGTTATGGGAGTGAGAAGGCAAAGCATGTCGGAAAACTGTCCAAAGGAGTACGTTGCGGCTGTGCAGGACACAGCTGCACACGTTGTTTCTCTGCGATCTCAAATTTTACCTTTTACGCATCTACAAGGGGGAGTCAGATGAAAATCTTAAAAAGTGTAATCAAAAACCGACATATCGCGCGACAGGTAAGTTGGCAAGAGTGTAACCAATGATGCAAGGAATATCTTACAGGTGGCAGCATAATACAGACAAGCGAACGCGGCCACAATACCAATCCAAAATGGCTGCTCCACTTGCGGCATTCACCAGGGAAGAACAGCGTTCTGTCGTACGGGCCCTTAGTAGTGAATGTACGTAACCTATTGAAATCCATCGGCGAATGTAGATCCAGTATGGTGATGCAGTAAATGTACGAGTGGCATACGAAGTTCGGAAAGGGCGTAACTTTCGTAACACATGCTCAGGCCTCGTGTCAGGTACATTGCGTTACAACACCTGAGTCTACTGCAGCAGTTGAAGCTGTGATGGAAAATAGCCATCTGACTTTAGATGAAATAGCCGCTGATCTGAACACTAGTACTGGCTCAGCACGTCGCATCATTCATAAAGGGCTTACGCTTCACAAAGTATCCACAATATGGGTGCCTCGGCGGCTCATTCCAGAACTGAAAGAGCGACACCTTTATGTCTGTGAAGAACCTTCATGGCTCTCTGAAACAGAAAATGTGGCTTCTTTGCAAGAATCGTTACAGGAGAAGAAACCTGGTTAGACTACCAACAACCCGAAACAAAGACAGCAAGCGAGGAATTGCGTAATTCCTAATCACCAAAACCAACACGTTCCGGATACACCCATCTGGAGGGGAGGTTTTGCTAACTCTCTTGTGGGATCAACAGGGTGTTGTGTTGAACACTATACGACTAGGGATACATCATCACCAGTGCGTCATATTCCAATACGTGAAAAGAATCAGCTTTGGCCTGCAGTAAGATCAAAGTGACATGACCCTCTGACTAAAGTTGTCATTCTGTAACATGAAGATGCTCGGCCTCACACTGCCGGTGCAACACTTTCATCTACGGATGACCAATACCTTGATACTCCACCAGATTTACAATACTCAGCAGACCTGGCACCGAGCGATTACCACGTGTCTGGACCACTCAAAGAGGCGAAGAGAGGAAATAAATTTCGTTCTGGTGAAGAGATGCAGCAGGCAGAGCACGAGTGACTGTGCACACGACCAAAAGTTTTTTTTTTTTTTCAGAGGAATCTGCACACTTTCTAAGTACTGGAGGAAGTGTATTGAATGACAGGGAGACTATGTCGAAAAATGATACGTACTTGAGTTCCAGATTCGTTCAATAAAAAACTTTAAAAAGATATTGAAGGTTTTCAATTGCCTCCCCCTCGTATACTCTCAAGCTACTATCCCGCAAGGGAACGGCAGTTGCAGGTTGCCTATCTAACCTCTTCCAGGGGCAACAGAAATTTTGTTTTCAATATTTCGCGTGATTATTGACGGAATTTAAACATTTAAAAAGCTGTCGTTATCTACTAATTAAGAGGTTAAGGCAGGTATTACTGTTAGAAAGTTGTTTTTTTTTTTTTTTTTTTTTTTTTTTTTTTTTTTTTTTTTTTTTTTTTTTTTTGCCTGGTGACAGCTAAACTGATGGTGCGCAAGTGCCTGGACTCCTGGACTTGATTCATCCAGTATTTAAGAATGAGAACACGCGGCAACTTCCACCAAACTTCTCACATTATTTCAAACCTCTACGAAACTCTGTCTAGCTGACACCGCCCACGTAGAGCACTTAGCAGCTTCCAACAAACTTTAAGCATGATTTCAAATATTTTATAAACTTTTCTCACTTACATGTTTACCATCAAATGCTTAACGCTTTAAGTGACTTGTGATGTAATCACACGCTTGAAGTTGTTTTATACACGGGAGTTCGATTCTGTAAAGAATCACAGTTTATTGGTATTCTCCTAACTTTACACCCAGGGATTCCTTTCTCTTCCTCGAACGAAGAAACTACTGTGGGGCAGGCATTCCCATAATGACGACAGGGTGATTTTTAGCCGAAGCGTTTCCTGAACAATGAAAATACAGACTCTTGCAACCAATGTCTCAATCAACTTATCCACCGTTGCGAAAATTATTTCGCATTGATGGGTGAATGTGTAGAGAAGGAGTAAAATTATCATAAAGTTGGGGAAGGTGCATTTACGGCTTACGGCTTATGATTAGAATACTACCACGGAATGTGAATCGTCCGAAACTTCGTAATCCGACCCATTCGCAGAATGAAACTATGCGAGAAGCAGTCACTGAAACCACTACGCTCTTAGGTCCAGCAGATGGAGAGGTGTTTCTTTGTACGCGGTACGCCAACGATCCAAATCGATTTACCAACTCATTTTAGGCGACTTCAATTCCCAATGTAGCTTTAGTTTGCAAGAACAATAAACAAGGTTCAGCATCAGAGAAAGGAGTAAGAGGACAGTTGGGAGGAGGGGAAGGGGGAGGAAATGGGCATACAGAGGGAAAATGGGAGATGGACGAAGAGAGGAGAGAGGAAGACAGAGAGGGGGGGCGGGGGAGGGAGAGTTAAGGACGTACATCCAGTTGACACCCATATTTAGTAATTGCGAAACATTGCCGAGTTCGCTAGTCACTTAATAAAAGCAAGTATTCCGGACCGGATAGAATATCAGGTAGGTTCCCTTCAAGGTATGCTGATGCGGTAGCTCCATACTTAGCAGTCACACACAACGGGTCGCTCGACGTAATATACTGGATATCTGCATAAGCCACATCAGTACTCAAGAAAGGAAATAGAAGTATTCCGCTGAATTACAGACGCATGTCATTGTGTCCATTTGTTGTAGGATTTCGAAACATATACTGCTGCAAAATACTAACGCGAATTCTTTACAGGCGAATGGAAAAACTGGTAGAAGCTGTCCTCGGGGAAGATCAGTTTGGATTCCGTAGAAATGTTGGAACACGTGAGGCAATACTGACCCTAGGACTTATCTTAGAAGAAAGATTAAGGAAAGGTAAACCTATGTTTCTAGGAATTGTAGACTTAGAGAAAGCTTTTGACAATGTTGACTGGAATACTCTCTTTCAAATTCTAAAGGTGGCAGGGGTAAAATACAGGGAGCGAAAGGCTATTTACAATTTGTACAGAAACCAGGTGGCAGTCATAAGAGTCGAGGGGCATGAAAGGGAAGCAGTGGTTGGGAAGGGAGTGAGACAGGGTTGTAGCCTCTCCCCGATGTTATTCAATCTGTATATTGAGCAAGCAGTAAAGGAAACAAAAGAAAAATTCGGAGTAGGCATTAAAATCTATGGAGAAGAAGTAAAAACTCAGGTTCGCTGAGGACATTGTAATTCTGTCAGAGACAGCAAAGGACTTGGAAGAGCAGTTGAACGGAATGGACAGTGTCTTAAAAGGAAATAAGATGATCAACAACAAAAGCAAAACGAGCATAATGGAATGTAGTCGAATTAAGTCGGGTGATGCTGCGGGGATTAGATTAGGAAATGAGACACTTAAAGTAGTAAAGGAGTTTTGCTATTTGGGGAGCAAAATAACTGATGATGGTCGAAGTAGAGAGGATATAAAATGTAGACTGGCAATGGCAAGGAAAGCGTTTCTGAAGAAGAGAAATTTGTTAACATCGAGTATTGATTTAAGTGTCAGGAAGTCGTTTCTGAAAGTACTTGTATGGAGTGTAGCCATGTATGGAAGTGAAACATGGACAATAAATAGTTTGGACAAGAAGAGAATAGAAGCTTTCGAAATGTGGTGCTATAAGAAGAATGCTGAAGATTAGATGGATAGATCACATAACTAATGAGGAGGTACTGAATAGAATTGGGGAGAAGAGGAGTTTGTGGCACATCTTAACTAGAAGAAAGGATCAGTTGGTAGGACACGTTCTGAGGCATCAAGGGATCACCAATTTAGTACTGGAGGGCAGCGTGGAGGGTAAAAATCGTAGATGGAGACCAAGAGATGAATACACTAAACTGATTCAGAAGCATGTAGGCTGCACTAGGTACTGGGAGATGAAGAGGCTTGCACAGGATAGAGTAGCATGGAGAGTTGCATCAAACCAGTCTCAGGACTGAGGACCACAACAAGAACAACTGTCTTTGAACATTATGAATTACCTCGAAGATAACGTCTATTTCCAGTCAGCACGGATTCAGAAAATATCGTTCTTTTCAGATACAAATAGCTCTTTATTCACGTGAAGTAAAGAGTGCTATTGACAAGGGCTCTCAAAGTGATTCCATATTTATAGATTTCCAGGAGGCTTTTGACACCGTTCTTCACAAGCGATTTCTAATCAGATTCCGAGCCTATGAAGTATCGCTCCAGTTGTGCGACTGGATTTCCGAATTTCATGTCAGTAAGGTCACAGCACAGAAAATTATATCCGGCGTTCCTCAAGAAAGTGTTATAGGCACCCTGCTGTTACTGATCTGTATAAACGATTTAGGTGACAATCTGGGCAGCTAGTCTCAGATTGTTTGCAGATGATCCTATCATTTACCGTCTAGTAAAGTCATCAGTAGGTCGAATCCTGTTACAAAATGATTTAGACAAGACATCTGTACGGTGCGAAGAGTCGCAATTGTCCCTGAATAAGGAAAAGTATGTGGTGTCACATGAGTGGAGCAATCCATTAAATATCGGTTAGACGATAAATCACACAAATCTAAAAGCTGTCAATTCAACTAAAACTTAAATTGGAACGATCACATAGGTAATGTTGTGGGGAAGAGGAACCAAAGACTGTGCATTATTGTCACAAGGCGCGACAAATGCGCTAAACAGACTGCCTCTGCTAAGCTATTGGTGTGCTGTGTGGGATCCTTGCCAGATAGGATTGACTGAGGACATGGAAAAAGATCAAGGAAGGTATCTGGTTTTGTACTGTCGTGAAATAGGCGAGGGAGTCTCACGGATATGATACGCGAGTTGTTGTGGCAAAGGTGTTTTTCGTTGCGGCGAGACCTTCTCGAGAAAATTTCGGACTTTCTCCTGCGAATGCGAAAATATATTATTGACGTACGTAAGAAGAAATGATCATCGTAATAAAATAAGAGAAATCGGAGGTCGCACAGAGAGATTTCATTGTTCGTTTTTCCCGCGCGCTGTTCGAAAGTGGAACGGTACAGAAGTAATTCGAAAGTGGTTTGATGAACCCTCTACAAGGAACATAAGTGTGCACTGCAGAGAATGCATGTAGCTGTAGATGTAGTCTAAGCCCACAAGTCGACTTTAGGTGTATAGACTATAAATGCAGACAAGGAATGGAAAAAAAAATTATGTCACTTAATAGTTTTCTACAGGCAGTAGACCCCAATTCTACGAAAGCACTAAAAAATCTGCTGTCAGCATTCGTGTGCCTGAGCGCACACCGCAGTCCACAATAGCAGGGGACAGGCTGCACTATGGAGAAGCGCGTTATGTTGGCACCACAGGAGCTGGCCTGGCGGCTCTGGGAACACAGAAACCACAGACGGGGACTCCCTCTGCGTGCTTACGAGCGCAAACCGCAATCGCCAGGCGCAACGCAAACTGGTTCTGCAGTCGAGGCAGAAGCGAGATTGCACATCTCGCCATGTGGTGGGGTTGGTTGCGAAATTACTCTGCTGGCATTCACGGCGTAGTGCCCTGCACACATGTTGTCCCGCACGTGCTGTTATAGTCATTTATTCGCCTCATAACATGCACTTATCAGTCCGTTCCGACTGTAGTCCGATCCACGAATGACGGCAGTCCGCGCATGTCGAGGAATTGCAAAGCGACAGTTGCGGTACGCTCATGCGCGTGGCCCCCGCTTGAAGGAAGCGCATATCCTGCAAATTGTGTCTCTCGCGTGCTTATGCAGAATTTATCATTTACCAACACCATCAGCAACGACAACGCGCAACAATATAAATTCACTAAACAACTCCCTAAGATCACATTTAATGCTCGCATTAGTTACGGGATTCACAGCAGAGTGCTCAGAACGTTACTGAAAGCTCATTGGCTGTCAAGAGTATGCGTGACGTAGATGCACAGAACAAGCCTAAACTCGACCGCCTTCGTTCGTGACTCCGACTTCAGACATCAACGGAAAGGAACGTCACTGTCAAATGGTGGTGCGTTCGAACTTGGAACGTCAACTCGCTTAGTCTAGTACGGAGCGGTGAAAGTGAAATATGAGGTGATGTGATAGCAAAATGTTAGCAACTAATAGTGATAAAGTTTATTAATGGCCTCAGCTAACTTTATAACTGAGGTGCTATATGAATTTTTTGTGATAAGCACTGAGAACCGAAACAACAATCAAAATATCGACATTTATTTATTAGTGTAATAGTCGAAAGGTCCAGTGTGGTGGTTACTTCTTTGCAAGCTGAGACCCAGCTTAAACAAAATCCCGCTCGTGGCACTTTCTCCTGCTGTCTATGCAGGAAGCAGCTGTGCATACTCGGAATCGAGTTGCAGCCGACGTCGAAGATATTACGTGCAAACCACATCACACAATATTTACGAGGGAACACATAGAGCCAAGTTGTCACAGAACCTTTGCAATGTGTCTCGTAAACAAAGCAAATTACTATTGTAACATGACTAATTAATACAAAGATCATTTAATAACAACATTGTGCTGTATTTATGTTATCTTCTGCCAAACCTCTCTATTCAGGGCATCCTCCTTGCGTACACTGCGATGATTCATTATTTTTTTGATGCGGTCTTTCTAAGAACGTCGTGGTCTGCCGCTTTTACATCTGCCAGGTAGTTTTCATTAAAAAACTTTCTTCTGGCATTGTCAACATACGCTCGTTCCATATCAATGATTTTCTTTCAATTCTGTCACTGTCTCATTTGCCCTCATTCCAGCTCTTACTTCGTTGTTAGTTTTTTTCTCGATTCTTGACGTTCTCGCGTTTACGCCCGCCAGGTGGTTTCCCCTAGAAAAATTTCTTCTTTCTTCTGGAATTGTCAACATATGCCCATTCCACATCAATGATTTTTTTCCAATTCTATCCTTGTCTCATTTTCTCTCATTCTAGCTCTTACTTCCTCATTAGTTTGTTTCTAGATTCTTGATATTCTCCCGCTTCTTCGTAAATAATCAATTTCTGCAGCTATTAGTCTTCTTTTGAGGTCATCATCTAACATCCATAGTTCTGATACGTAACATAGGGCAGATTCAACCATTAGTCTATTCACTCCTTTCTTATTGTTGTTTGAAATGTTCATGTCCCACCAAAAAGAATTCATAAACCCTATCATACCTCTGAATCACCTAATCCATTTTTGTCAATATATTTTAAGGTGCCTACTCTCTCATTCGCATCTATCACGGCCAAGTTTCTTTCTAAAACTACGTGTGTTGATATAACCACAGCGATCGGACCAATGTTTATACTTCCCAGCATATACAATCTGACTCCCAAGGAATATGCACCCTTTCAGAAGCACCACAGTTGCCACTAAAAATCTTCGCACTCAGGTAGTTCTAATAGTTATGAAAAGGATTCGAAAGGAGACACTGACTTCATAGAACTGAAAGGTTTATTGTCTCTAGTACGTGGCACCGTACACGTTTCTAACGTACTGACGCGTTACTTAGTTCGGCTGTTTACTTTTCCGAGGTAACCATTGCTTTTGCCGAACTTCGGTACTGACTCGCTTCTAATATTGATGACTTCTCAGTCCCATCCACAAACACGGCAACAGTTAACGGATTTATCTAACTTCTCACGGTACGCGGCCTTGTATCGTCCAACCAGGTCTGACCTCGAGCCATGTCTTTCCACTACTCTTGTCTTCCGTACAGCCAGTAACGGCTGGCGCCAAACCGAGCTTCTCGATCACTGGGTGTTCCCATGGTGGCAATACCGCTGCGCTAGGACGCTACGTGTACGGCACACATATCGATATCCAAAGAGTAACTGTATCTGTAATTTACAATATGCCTCTAGACACTTAAATATTTCTACCTGTCACATAACTGATTCGTTAGTGATGTGAACTTCAAATCTAGTGTCTCTATTCACTACAGGTTTATAGTTTTTGTTAGACTCATCTGTAGTCCTCATCTGTCGTACCCTAATATAAATGTTACAACATGAACTCAAGATCGTATTCATCTTGTGACAGAATGGCTTGATCATCAGCAAAACTAACGAAGACACCTAGACATTTTTAACAGTGATTCCCATTCCTCTACTGCTGTTCTTCCATCTTCGGAGATCCACTTCTACGTAGGAACGGGGCTAATGGAGAAACAACGAGGAAGCAGCTACATATTTCCTACAGCAAAACCGTGCGAAGCTGTCAAACGTATAGGTCTGGACGACCATCTTTAATAGACTGTTATTGAAATGTACAGAGATAATAAGCCACAGATCAAAAGATGGCCAAAATAATCAAAACCTATTAATGACACATAAGGGCTGGGACAAGGTTCAACAAAGTGAAATATAGAGCAACCAAATGCAAAAGCACGGAATATACTGTCGTTAACGCCGGCCGGGGTGGCCGTGCGGTTCTAGGCGTTCAGTCTGCAACCGCGTGACCGCTACCGTCGCAGGTTCGAATCCTGCCTCGGGCATGGATGTCCTTAAGTTAGTTAGGTTTAAGTAGTTCTAAGTTCTTAACTTCTTAACAGGAGTGATCGCGGCGAAAATAGGTTACCTCCCTATAGTGTAGTTGCTGTTGTGGTCTTCAGCCCTGAGACTGGTTTGATGCAGCTCTCCATGTTACTCTATCTTGTACAAGCTTCTTCATCTCCAAGTACCCACTGCAATCTACATCCTTCTGAATCTGCTTAGTGTATTCATCTCTTGGTCTCCCTCTACGATTTTTACCCTCCATGCTGCCCTCCAATACTAAAATAGTGATCCCTTGATGCCTCAGAACATGTCCAACCAACCGGTCCCTTCTTGTTGTCAATTTGTGCCACAAACTCCTCTTCTCCCCAATTCTATTCAATACCTCCTCATTAGTTATGTGATCTACCCATCTAATCTTCAGCATTCTTCTGTAGCACCACATTTCGAAAGCTTCTATTCTCTTCTTGCCCCGACTATTTAACGTCCATGTTTCACTTCCATACGTGACTACACTCCATACAAATACTTTCAGAAACGACTTCCTGACACTTAAATCTATACTCGATGTTAACAAATTTCTCTTCTTCAGAAACGCTTTCCTTGCCATTGCCGGTCTACATTTTATATCCTCTCAACTTCGACCATCATCAGTTATTTTTCTCTCCAAATAGCAAAACTCCTTTACTACTTTAAGTGTCTCATTTCCTAATCTAATTCCCTCAGGATCACTCGACTTAATTCGACTACATTCCATTATCCTCGTTTTGCTTTTGTTGATGTTCATCTTATACCCCCCTTTGAAGACACTGTCCATTCCGTTCAACTGCTCTTCCAAGTCCTTTGCTGTCTCTGATAGAATTACAATTTCATCGGCGAACCTCAAAGTTTTTATTTCTTCTCCAAGGATTTTAATATCTACTCCGAATTTTTCTTTTGTTTCCTTCACTTCTTGCTCAATATACAGATTGAATAACATCGGGGAGAGGCTACAACCCTGTCTCACTCCCTTCCCAACCAATGCTTCCCTTTCATGTCCCTCGACTCTTATAACTGCCATCTGGTTTCTGTACAAATTGTAAATAGCCTTTCGCTCCCTGTATTTTACCACTGCCACCTTCAGTATTTGAAAGAGAGTATTCCATTCAACATTGTCAAAAGCTTTCTCTAAGTCTACAAATGCTATAAACGTAGGTTTTCACTTCCTTAATCTATTTTCTAAGATAAGTCGTAGGGTCAGTATTGCCTCACGTGTTCCAACATTTCTACGTAATCCAAACTGATCTTCCCCGAGATCGGTTTCTACCAGTTTTTCCATTCGTCTGTAAGGAATTTGCGTTAGTATTTTGCAGCTGTGACTTATTAAACTGATAGTTCGGTAATTTTCACATCTGTCAACACCTGCTCTCTTTGGGACTGGAATTATTATATTCTTCTTGAAGTCTGAGGGTATTTCGCCTGTCTCATACATCTTGCTCACCAGCTGGTAGAGTTTTGTCAGGACTGGCTCTCCCAAGGCCGTCAGTAGTTCTAATGGAATGTTGTCTACTCTGGGGGCCTTGTTCCGACTCAGGTCTTTCAGTGCTCTGTCAAACTCTTCACGCAGTATCCTATCTCCCATTTCATCTTCATCTACATCCTCTTCCATTTTCATAATATTGTCCTCACGTACATCGCTCTTGTATAGACCCTCTATGTACCCCTTCCACCTTTCTGCTTTCCCTTCTTTGCTTAGAACTGGGTTTCCATCTGATCTCTTGATGTTCATGCAAGTGGTTCTCTTATCTCCAAAGGTCTCTTGAATTTTTCTGTAGGCAGTATCTATCTTACCCCTAGTGAGATAAGCTTCAACATCCCTGCTTATCCACTTTGCAGTTCCTGTCGATCTCATTTTTGAGACGTTTGTATTTCTTTTTGCCTGCTTCATTTACTGCGTTTTTATATTTTCTCCTTTCACCAATAAATTCAATATTTCTTCTGTTACCCAAGGATTTCTACTAGCCCACGTTTTTTTACCTACTTTATCCTCTGCTGCCTTCACTACTTCATCCCTCAGAGCTACCCATTCTTCTTCTACTGTATTTCTTTCCCCTATTCCTGTCAATTGTTCCCTTATGCTCTCCTTGAAACTCTGTACAACCGCTGGTTCTTTCAGCTTGTCCAGATCCCATGTCCTTAAATCCCCACCCTTTTGCAGTTTCTTCAGTTTTAATCTACAGTTCATAACCAATAGGTTGTGGTCAGAGTCCACATCTGCCCCTGGAAATGTCTTACAATTTAAAACCTGGTTCCTAAATCTCTGTCTTACCATTATATAATCTATCTGAAACCTGTCAGTATCTCCAGGCTTCTTCCATGTATACAGCCTTCTTTTATGATTCTTGAACCAAGTGTTACCTATGATTAAGTTGTGCTCTGTGCAAAATTCTACCAGGCAGCTTCCTCTTTCATTTCTTAGCCCCAATCCATATTCACCTACTTCGTTTCCTTCTCTCCCTTTCCCTACTACCGAATTCCAGTCACCCATGACTATTAAATTTTCGTCACTCTTCACTATCTGAATAATTTGTTTTATTTCATCATACATTTCATCAATTTCTTCATCACCTGCAGAGCTAGTTGGCATATAAACTTGTACTACTGTAGTAGGCGTGGGATTCGGGTCTATCTTGGCCACAATAATGCGTTCACTATGCTGTTTGTAATAGCTTACCCGCATTCCTATTCATTATTAAACCTACTCCTGCATTACCCCTATTTGATGTTGTGTTTATAACCCAAAAGTCTTGTTCCTCCTGCCACCGAACTTCACTAATTCCCACTATATCTAACTTCAACCTATCCATTTCCCTTTTTAAATTTTCTAACCTACCTGCCCGACTAAGGGATCTGACATTCTACGCTCCGATCCGTAGAGCGCCAGTTTTCTTTCTCCTGATAACGACATCCTCTTGAGTAGTCCTCTCTCGGAGATCCGAATGGGGGACTATTTTACCTCCGGAATATTTTAACCAAGAGGACGCCATCATCATTTAACCATACAGTAAAGCTGCATGCCCTCGGGAAAAATTACGGCCGTAGTTTCCCCTTGCTTTCAGCCGTTCGCAGTACCAGCACAGCAAGGCCGTTTTGGTTATTGTTACAAGGCCAGATCAATCATCCAGACTGTTGCCCTTGCAACTACTGAAAAGGCTGCTGCCTCTCTTCAGGAACCACACGTTTGCCTGGCCTCTCAACAGATACCCCTCCGTCGTGGTTGCGCCTACGGTACGGCTATCTGTATTGCTGAGGCTCGCAGGCCTCCCCACCAACGGCAAGGTCCATGTTTCATGGGTAGGGGGCTCCCTATAGTAGCAGACGACAAAACATTCCCCTCAACAAAAATTTCTTCCCGAGAGACTTTCTCCTTTCGTTCTGTTCTCTTGGCGGACTGTGTGAATGCCACTATTTCCGACGCATTTTGGAATGTTTTGACGCTCCGCACCGTCAAGTGTGGATCGAACTTAATTGTCTGAGGTACACGAGGCACGTCAAAAATTAGTAACGTAATTCATTTATGTAAAATTATAGCTAGTGAGAAGGAGCAATATTCTAATCATTTTTTTCTCTGAGAATAAACGCTCGTATTTACACAATAATTCTAATGATTAGTAGCATCCAGCTGAAATTATCAGTGCGACTTTCATGAATTCTTCCACTGAGTAGTAAAATTTTGTGCTAGTCTATAGTAAGGCTTTTTTGTTTGCAGTAGACCTAGCTCCACGTACAGGCAAAATCGTAACCAAGAGCTCGTACTACTGCAAAGACGAGTGAACTTTGGGTTAGTGTCAGTGGCATTGAGAAACAGCTGAAATTATTAAAACTGAGCGAAGCTCCAGGGCCCGATGGAAACCCTATCAGACTCAGTACTGAAACTTCGACTGAGTTAACCCCTCTTTTAACTTTAACCTGTTACAGATCCAGTGGCGGCTAATGAGTATACATTCTGGGTGTTCACAAATTTTTGGAGACAGGTAAATTCGAGAGTGTGAAATTAGCAGCATTTGCTGTATAACAGTTATATTTATCAACAAATTTATACAACTACAGCCGCCGATGACAATAATAAGAACATTAATAACAACAATAATAATAATAACAATAATGAGGTGCGTAACATATCTGACAAAAGAAGGAACTCTTTTTGTGGAATGTTGTTACCGTCGCAGCCGGCCAGGGTGTTCGAGCGGTTCTAGGCACTACAGTCTGGAACCGCGCGACCGCTGCGGTCGCAAGTTCGAATCCTGCCTCAGGCATGGATGTTTGTGATGTCCTTAGGTTAGTTAGGTTTAAGTAGTTCTAAGTTCTAGGGGGCTCATGACCTCAGAAGTTAAGTCCCAAAGTGCTCAGAGCCATTTTTTTTTTATGTTACCGTCGCAAGTAAACGAGATGAATTGTGAGAGCAGGCGAGATCCCACACACACGTCTCACAGAAATAAAAACAACAAGTAAACGGGTGTGAAGTATGTTGCAACAAAGGAATTCAAGACTCAAAACTTCCAAAACGGAACGCAACTTCAGAAACGAAAAAAACATGTTTCGACAGGGCACAGAGAAACTGTGTGATTGTGCTACTGTTGGATTCATTTATTGCAGCTTATGTCACAAACTACTATGTTTTCATCATTTCCTTGGAAGTGATTACATTCACACTCGTAAGAACACCTAAATCGGGCAAAGAGGCGTATCTCACTCACTTACCAGGCTACAACTTAGGTGCATCGGTAAGAGATTCCTGTCATATGACACACATAGTGTCACTAATGCCGTGTATGACACAGTAGAGGTGTTTTCCTTGTAATCAAACGTTTGTGGTTCCCATTTGAAAGCAGTGACGCCCACTTATAAATATTGGGGGGGGGGGGGGGGCACACTGGGGGACTTGCTCTGGGAAATTTTCTAAATTTTAGATGAAAAATACTGAGTTTTAAAGTTTTTAAGCATTTTAGAGTCATATGATCAACATTAAAACCCCAAAAAACTGGACTCTAGATAACTCGACACTCCGGGAAACTCGACAAGCGTGATACATTTATTTCTTTGAAAAAAGAAATAAAACATAAACACTCACGGTATTTCCGTAAAAAGCTAATTTAATTTACAGTAATAATCATGCTTATAGACTATTACAGACCAGTGAATATATAGCTCTGAAAAGACTGAAATTATATTTAAATAAATCCTAAACTGTCATTAAAAGAATAAAACATAAAGTATTCCTGTCCCACAGTGATAGCACTCTGATTAGTAAGTGAAATAGCTAATTTAAGTTTACTTTGAATAAGGCTCAGGGTTCATTAAATAAAACGAATATCTCGAAATTAATGCTTTAATACAGTTAATATAGTTAATGCAGTATGCCTATTACTTTCAATCAAAAATGTGTTAATGGTGTGCTTTAAGTGGGTCTTACACCCTAAAAATATTTAAGTATTTGAAAATAACTAATTCAGTACTATAGTAATACAGTACTAAACTAGTACTAATATATCGAAACTGAAAATTTAACATTGTGTATGTAGTTAATTCTCTATTTTATAAAGATTTTTAATATTGCTCTAAATGCCATTATTAGGGCTGGAGTGTCTTTAGAAAGGTGCACATGTTGGCCGTCTGACTGGATTACTGAATATGAAGTCGTTGATCACGGGTCAGATATCCAATTCATCCAAAACATCTGGGTGGCCATGAAGAACAGCCAAGTTGTTCAATCGCTTCTGTCCCATTGTTGACCGGAGATATGACTTCAGACGTCTAAGGGCGCTATATGACGATTCTGCTGTTGCTGTCGTGATTGGAACTACTTGGAGAAGCTTAATGCACTTCACTACTTCACAAAACATTTCTCCAACTGCAGGCTCTTGTGTAATGTACTTTCTTACATCACGCATGTTTTTTAAGACCAGTTGTTTTTTATTAGCAATATCGGCTAACATATTCAAGTGTAAGCGCAGTCTTTCAATGTCTAGGTCATTTGTGAAAAACTCAGTTGATTTTTCCAAATTTGTTTCACCTCTGTTTGCTAAAAGCAAGCACTCTTGTTCAACTGCAATGACCTATTGTGAGTCCAGTTGAAGCAAACTGATCAGTAATGCAAGATTGCACCGTTTCACAGGCTTCAATGGAAATAGCTTTATAGTATTACTTTGGGGGTTTGAAAGTGAGCTGGCTTCGTTTTCATACTTCTTTGGCATACTTCGATTCCGAGGAAGCGAAAGATCAACTTGTGGAGGTTTTTATTTTAAATACAATTCCCAAAAGTGTTCAAAACTATCACACCTTCCATTCAATATACGAATCAAGCCCTCACATATTTTTTTCCAGATGAGCTACACTTAGATTGGGGCACTGAATTTTTTCATTGACTCCCTCTACTGGGTTCATTGCATGGCAATAAAGACGTAAAAAGAAATAAGTCTTGAATTGTAACATTGACTCAAGGTGGTCTGCACATTTGTAACGTGTCTCTGCTTTGTCCTCTGCAGAAAACTTTTCAAAAAACTCTTTAAGTTCTTCAAAGTTTTTCAGTACCAGAGACTGTCTACAACTGCCAAGTTTAAACTGTGAGCAGTGCAGGGCACACAACGTGCTTTTAGTTGTATATCCAAAACTAACTTTTTTTAGTCCTTTTAATTTACCTATCATATTTGAGGCACCATCATATCACTGTTCTCTTAAGTTATCCATTGACAAATGAAGACGCGCAAAAGCGTCTTTTAAAATACTAAACAGAGTTTTTGATTCAGTGTTGGGGGTCTCATGTAAGCCAATAAAGTTTTCATTGATGATTAAGCAATCGTCGACAGTACGAATACAAAATGACACTTGTTCGTGAATCGAAGAATCACTTGTTACGTCAAATGGTTCAAATGGCTCTAAGCACTATGGGACTTAATATCTGAGGTCATCAGTGCCCTAGACTTAGAACTACTTAAACCTAACTAACCTAAGGACATCACACACATCCATGCCCGAGGCAGGACTTGAAGCAGCGACTGCAGCAGCACCGCGTTGCACGACTGAAGTGCCTAGAACCGCTCTCCCACAGCGGCCAGCCTTGTTTCGCATACCATAATAGAAAAATGTTCATCCTTCTTGATTGAAGCCAATACCTTTCTCAACACAGACTTTCCTAGTAGATCAATGATCTCGTTTTGAATATTGTGGGACGTCTACTTATACCCCGAACGCCCTTGCCAATCTTTAAACTCAGTTATGTCATTCTTTCGGAGTTCCAACTGAAAAAAAATTGAGTTTATATCTTCGTGCCCTCTAATTGCCAGTACTTTTCGGCATAGAAATTGCACGGTAGTAAAAATTGTTTCAAGAGCTAAACGGCCTTTCTTCATATCACTATCTAACTGGTCATTCAATTGGGAGGGCACGCTTCGGTTAGTGATAGAATTTAGTTTCAGAACACCTCCTTTATGAGTAAATATATTTTCATGAAGACAGAATTTTTCCAAACCCTTTTTCCAGCTAGAAAACCCTACGGAAGAAAATGCATATTCTTTTTTTAAAAGACAATTGTAACAGATTTTTAGCATCTGCCTCTTTGCAGGCTTTGCAAAAAGCTTCTTCGGTAGATGCTTCATACTCTAGCGATGTATATTTGATCAACCAAGACTTCTGAAATGATCTTCCCTTACCGGATTGTCCAGGTATCGGCTGTGAACGGTTCTCGCCTGAAGACGACGAAGCAATTGACGACACAATAATTGTTGGAGGTTGACTTGCAGTATCATCAACTTACAAGTGCATCTTTTTGGTAACAAATTTATCCATTGCAAACTTAATTCACAGTACACTAAGAGACTGAAGTAAACGAATAAAATATAGTCATATAAAATAGTCCGGTACACATTAAAGTCGGAACACTAAACACGTCTGCAGCATGCGCTGGACGAAACTATCCACATTGAATGACTGTGACAGCAGGGTGGGCTTTATATAGTCTCGAAGCTTCAATGCGACGCGAGGCGGAGGGTTCGAAGCGCTGCTGCCCCAGTGCTTTTGATGTCACCATGGCCACAGCGCTGGCCCGCCGGCGCCAGACTTTAACTGGACGTTCCCGAGGCGGGACAAATTCTAAGTGTGCCCGCAGCACCGTAACACTGTCATGATTCACACTACTTGTTTTCAATTAACCTGCCTACTACCGTAATAATTATTTGTTTTAACTCATAACTGAATGTATTTCAAAAGGTAACTATCGTCAAACAACGAAAATAAAAAATTCCAACATAATTCTGTGATTTTACAAAGCATAATATAACTAATAATTTTCTTAAATTATTGGGAGGCGAATTTTTGATGGGGCTCTGGCCCCCTCAAGCCCCATGGAGTTGGCGACTGTTTGAAAGCCACTTCCTTTCGGCTGCTAATAGAGTAGTTCTGCAGAATCAACTGTCATTGTAAGTCCGTTCCTTACACCTCGTTGCAAACGGACGTTACACCACGACACAAACACAGATTTGAATACAGTGGAAAAAAATTGGTTCAATGGAGTTTCGGACGCGACTCGCCCACATAGCAGTACAACACCGTAACCACTTAACCACGGCGCCTCTGCTCTGATCAGCTCCTCAGTATTGCACTTCTTGTCGTTTCACCGTTTCTGCTTTGCTTTATTTTCCCTTACAGTTCAGTACACTTTTTTCCTGGTTTCATGCTTGATCTGTGTTCAATTTTTGACTGGCTGTTCATTGGGTCCTCTTAGCACTAAATTGGAGAGGGATGTCCTGGCGAGTTTCCTTTGTCAGCGCCTCAAATGGATTACAATATGATAAACTTCATAACTTAATATACAGTAACTCTCAGAAAGCTCCCAAATAGGTTTATTGTCAGTGCAACTCTAACATATACTGACATCCCATCTGATTTTACTACAGTATATAGTAAGTGAATTAGGAGCGTGTTATAATCAAGCAGGACGTAGCCGAACGAACGGGGATAAAACTATGCCGCAGTGTGCTACCATCTGGTGGCACTGAGGTTAACTTCTAGTTGAGTGGCAAAGGCTAAACCAGCATGCATTTGGCCCGTAAGGCAAAGCTCCTTAAAACGTGCACAACTGAAGACGTGCTCGGGACGCTGTTGCCAGGTTTCACAGAATCAGGGGAGCAGTAGCGCGGTAGATTTAAGTGCCGTAACTTTCAGATTGCAGGATCTATGTTGCGGTTAACAGCATGCAAAGTAAAGTTACCAGTGAATCCGCAAGGTGTAGGACGTCAGGGTGTTCACGTGCTCTTGTGCTCTTACACAGCAGCTGCCACTATGTAGATCCATAGACGAAACAAACCGTGCCCAGTAGTCAACCCGTTTACAAGGATTCTAGAAGTGACCTACAAAACTACCGCCCAATACCCTTGACATCCATTTGTTTTAGAATGTCGAAACATATGTGAGCTCAAACAAGATGACATATCTCTTTCAGAATGGCGTCCTCCGTGCCAAACAGCATAGATTCTGAAAAGAACGATCATGTGAAACATAACTAGACTTTTCTCAAATGACTTACTGAAAGCAAGGTAATCAGGTAGATGCAGTATTTCTTGATTTCCGAAATGTGTTTGACCCAGTACCACATCTACAAGTATTATCGAAAGTACGATCATATGGGGTATCAAGCAAAATTTAGATCGAGCGCGTTTTGGTAGGGAGGACGCAGCACATTAGCTTGGATGGAGAGCCATCGTCAGACGTAGAACTAACTTTGGATGTGTCCCAGAGAAGTGTGTTGGGACTCTTCGTGATCGTGTTGTATATTACTGACCTTGCACACAATATTAATAGTAAAATCAGACTTTTTGCAGATGCAGATATCAATAATGAAGTTCTGTCTGAAAGAAGCTACATAAATATTGAGTCAGATCTTCAAAGTGTTACAAAGATTGGCAACTTGCTTTAAATGTACAGAAATGTAAAACTGCTCACTTCACAAAACGAAGAAACATAGTATCCTATGAGAATAGTAACACTGAGTCACAGATGGAACCTGTTTCTTGCAAATAGCTCGGGTGGCCCAGCCTAGAGAATTACTCAAGTGTGAGCCCTGGCACCGAATCGGTCCAACAGGTGATAGTAACGTATACTGACAAGGGCAGCAGGAATTGTCGGTCACATGTTTGTCTGATCCGTGGGAGAGTGTCCCAGAGATGCTAATTGAACTGAAATGGCAGACTCTTGAAAATAGACGTAAACTATCCTGAGGAAGCCTACTTATAAAGTTTCAAGAAACGACTTTAAATGATGACTCTAGGAATATTTTACAACTCCTTACATATCGCTCCCGCAGCAGTCATGAGGATAATATTAGAATAATTACAGAAGGCACAGAGGCATTTAAACAATCATTCTTTCCGCGCTCCAAACGGGAATGAAATGGGAAGAAACCCCAATAACTGATACAATGGAACGTACCCTCTGCTATGCACTTCACAGTGGTTTGCCGAGAATAGATGTAGATTAGGTGATTTGGAGAGGGGGGGGGGGTTCATACTAGTTTCGCGATGAATGCGGAAGTAATTTCGAGATTTCACGATAAATAATTCCAGATTACACGTTCCGACTTTCTTCAGACTGATAACGTCTCCTTGTGTGACTGGGCAGGATTCAGCTTTGGTTTCTGAAGACCAATTTTTCTGGGAGGGATAGGGTGCTGCTCTCTCCCTGACATCCCCTTCCCCTCCTTTAAATAATATGTTGTTCCTCCCTTCTTCCCGTTCCTCGCCCTACGTAAACTCCCTCCCTTCCATACCTCTTCCTTCTACCTCACCTTCTACCCCTTTACCCAACAAACTTTACTAATATGCCTCTGTAGTAAGAATTGATTCTAGTAACACGTCGTGCATCAGTAGAAACCGTTAGTAGGGATTTGAAGCTAGTGCCTTGGAATTCCTTTATTATACAACTTCAGGCCGATAACTTTTATCTACAAGAATTTGTCCGATGAGTAACTACGAGTGTCGTGTATCAGTATGAATGGTTATCCAGCTGCTGATGCTAGTATGTTAGCATTTCTTTATTGTGTAACTCCAGGCCGATAACTTTTTTCTAAAAGATTTTGAGCAATCATTAACTGCGAAAACTCAGCAACTTTTAGAGTCTGTAGTTTTGTATTGTTTCCTCCTTTTGTTAGTCCTTCGTACTTACGGGTACTTCTTTTTATTTTTTAGATCTGAAGATGATCGCTATGCATCATTGCAACTAGTCGTCAGTTATTTATGTCATGCAACACAGACAGTAGAAATAAACTTTTCTCATATGAGAATGCCGCTTGATGACTTTCTGTGTTATGCCTACGTGACTTCAAACCAAATCCATGACACGTACCACGGCAATCAGGTCTCTTTACTGGCTTTCAAGAGGGTCAGGAGTCAAATAGGCAGCTTTTCTGGGGTTTTCTCCAGTTTTCAAGGACTACTTGAGCCAGGTCTCGGAATGGTTTCAAAGCCCCCAGCGATTTCCCGTCCCATAAATTCCCGTGCTCCGTCCCTAGTAATCAGATGTCGACGAGCCCTAGAACTCTGAACTGTCTATAGAAATGGGTCTGTCGTTCATTGGTACCGACTTCTACAAAACACTTTTACGTCATCCTTAGATTTCTAATTGACGGTATTTTAGCACAGTGCCGAATCCAGAAAAAAAACGTGTTGTTCAGAACGGAATTTGTCCACGTCCTGAATAATATTTCATTGAAAGTTGCAGCACTGAAATATAGCCAACTGAACACTCTTTGCAGCTTCCTAGACGTACCAATTGCCATTTGGTACATTATCACTGGTAGTTGATATACTTTTTATTTATTTATCGTATTGCTTCCTTCGGACCACTTCTCTCTGTTTATGTAACAGGTCATGTTTGTAACGTTTTTTGGAGTTTTTAATTGATTACCGAGTTCTGCCAATACCCTGACAATAATAATAATGATAATAATAGCAATAATAATAATAAGAGTAATAATGATACAGTTAGGAAGAGGACGCAAAAATATCAAAATCAACTGCCTTGCACTTGCAGATGATTTTGCTATACTTTCCGAAAATGTGGCATCTGTTATAACACAAATAAATCTCCTGGAAGAAATAGCCAGCAGAACTGGCTTAAGAATTTCTGCAGAAAAAACAAAATTCGTAACAAACGTTAATGATGCTCCAAAATTCCTGAAAACAAATATTGAGCAAATAGAGAGGGTAAAAAAATTCAAATACGTAGGGGAGATAATGGACAAATCTGTGATGGAGGAAAGATTGCATAAAATGGGGAGAGCATATGGTATAATCAAAGACTTTTACAATAAAAAGTACCTATCCAAAAATGCAAAAATAAGGCATTACAACACTGCAGTAAAACCAGAATGCCTATATGCAAGTGAATGTCTGGCATTAAACTATAATTTAGATGAATTATAAGTACTAGAAATGCGAATTATAAGGAAAATATTAGGACCAGAAAACACAGCAGAAGGTTGGAAATTACGAAGTAATGCTGAAATATACCATAAGATAGAAAATATTTCAAATGTAATGAGGAAAAGAAGATTCATGTTTTTTGGACATTTATTTCGAATGCAAGACAGTAGATTAACTAAGAAGACTCAAATATTTGTGGCGTAAGACTTCCACAAGTTGGTTCAACGAAGCAAAATAGGATTAAGAAAAAACAATATGAAAACAGAAAATGTAAACAATAGAGAAGCCTTTCGGGGAAAAGTACTGAAAATGGAAGGATTCCAAGGCAGGGTAGCTAAAACGACTGGTTCAGAATGGTCTGAAGACAGGAAGAAGAAAAAGAAGAAACATAGTGAACAGATGAAAGCTTACTGGAAGAAAAGAAAAGAACAAAGAACGAAGAACTGAAAATGAGACGTGGTCCTCAGATGGCTTATTCGCAGTTTAAAAAAAATAGTAATGATAAAAAACATACGCGCAGAAGATGTCCCACCTAAGAGTCGTCAGGGGAATTTTCTCTAGTGTTTCCGCAGATATTTACAGCTTCGTTTTTCCAAAATAGTGCTCATATGTCTTGCATGCGACCCCCATGGTCGAAGGAAATCGTCAGTCAGTTTGTTTCCAGTTACAAACAAAAGTATTTTTATAGCGGGGATTTTGATATTCATTCCATAGAGCGGTCCCAGATTAGTCTAGTGGAATATTCCGTTTACCTGTATGTATTATCAAGAAGAGTAAAACACGAAGAATAACTGGTACTCTAGCAGAGCTTTTGCAGAGTGGCAGCAATCAATGCTGGTCTTGGCGCTGCTGTGGCTACTGGAGTAATGTTTATTCTTCGAGTTTTACTGTTCCTTTCAGCACATATCTACAAACAAAATATTGCACTAAACTAATGTGGGATCGCTTTATGGTATGAACATCAAAATCCGTTTTAAAAATACTTTTGTCTGTAACGGCAAACAAACTGACGATTTCCTTCGATCACGGGCGTCGCAAGAAAGACGGGGTGAGCACTATTTGTTTGGTCTGACTTTAGGTACATGTCGGAAAAACTAAACTGCAAATATCTGCCGAAACACGAGAGAAAATCCCTCAGACACTTTTTGTTTTTCGGGTGCCTTTGCCACGCATCGGTGGAGGTCGGAGTAACAGATTTGGTGTGGTTAATTTAAGGGGTCACCAGATGCCGTTCCCGGCGTCACCACGTAACGGAGTATGTATATCCCAAGTGTCTGCGTGTACTGTTACCCAAACAAAACCGGAATTATTTTTTAAAAGCTACATATTTTCAAACTGATTAGAAAAAATCTTAACCCCTTCAAAATACTCTCCATTACAGCTAATACATTTGAGCATTTCGGGTGCCTTTGCCACGCATCGGTGGAGGTCGGAGTAACAGATTTGGTGTGGTTAATTTAAGGGGTCACCAGATGCCGTTCCCGGCGTCACCACGTAACGGAGTATGTATATCCCAAGTGTCTGCGTGTACTGTTACCCAAACAAAACCGGAATTATTTTTTAAAAGCTACATATTTTCAAATTGTTTAGAAAAAACCTTAACCCCTTTAAAATACTCTCCATTACAGCTAATACATTTGGCCGACAGTGCTTCCACTGTTCTAAATATTTTTTGTAGTCAATTTTAGAAATATCTGACAGCTCCTCCCTCTTTTTATTTTTTTTACTTCCTCAATGTTGTCAAATCGGTGTCTTTTAATGCCCCTTCTCATGCTTGGAAATAAGAAAAAGTCCCACGGAGCCAGATCAGACGAGTAAGGTGCGTGGAGCAGTGGAACCATGCCATTTTTAACCAAAAACTGTCTAACAAAAACGGCTGTTTGTGCAGGTGCATTGTCATGGTAGAAGAACTGCCTGTCTGCCACAAATTCGCTGAACCGAACCCCAAGATAAGCCAATAATCTCTGACAGGTGATCAATTGTCTGTCGATGGTTTGTAAGCACAGGCTCTCGAACTTTTTCAATATTTTCATCGATTCGAGCGCTTGATGGACGTCCAGAACGAGGTTTGTCATTAATCGACATGCCGCCATTGTTAAGTCGAGCAAAACATTCGTACACTTGAGTTTTTCCCATAGCGTCTTCTTGCTAATCTGTTTTCAATATTAAAACAGTTTCAGCAGCATTTGTACCGAGTAGAACGAAATAGTGCTAGCAAAAACAGTCACTACAGATGAACAAAACAAGCCAGCTCGACAACACAGGAGGCACTGAACTGGCAATGAGTTGTGCTATAGCGGCAAAAATGCGTACCACACAATCTCCGCCCACGGCAATGTTATTCTGTTTCTTTCTTTCTCTCTCTTTCTTTTGGGAATCCACTGATATTCGAATCGTGTAACAGATACGAGACTCTGGTAACAGCCCAGTATTCACCTGGTAGGATGCGGGAAGCCGCCTAAAAACCTCATCCAGGCTGGACGGTACATCGACCCTAGGGTTAATCCGCCTGGCGGATTCGATCGGAGACAAACGCGCTTCCCAGAAGTACCAATTTAACGCCCACTGCAATCTGGGCGGGTGAACTCTTAGGAGACAGGTATAGGGAATCCCTGCAAAGAGTCTTCAGGACTCCACTGGGTCATTAGAGAGTAATTACATTCCGATTGGAAATTTGTGGTGAGGTCTTATGGACCGAACTACTGAGATCATCGGTCCCTAAGCTTACACACTATTTAATCTAGCTCAGGCTAAAGACGACATACACACCCATGCCCGAGCAGTGAGACCTGCTCTACTCTTGGTCCTCAAGCTTACACTCACTACTGCTCGGCCCTGTCCCCTGTCTCGACTTGCTTTTTTCCGTCAGTGTTAGTTGTTCGTTAACAGTGATACACATCTGTATGGACACGTTCACTGATGAAGAATCGTCCGATAGGCATCTCGCCTATGGGTTCACTGAATGCAGTAGAAAAGTGGCACGATGACGATACGCTCGGCTGTTGCCGCAACGACGGCAACCACGTAACAGTAGTTTTGCATCTGTTCGCAGGTGCCCACAAATAACAACATCCTTTACGTTACTACGTTTTGGAGCTTGCATAGTTATAGGTTGTTCACTGTTGTGAAAGCGTTTTTTACTGAAACCAAGATAATTCTGGTAACAAACCCACATAAATGATAATTACATTATTACCACAGTCTAACTTATCACTCGCGACAACCCGTCTAGTTTTTTTGGTACCCACGGCGATAGCAGCGCTCCAGTCGGCCAACAATCGACACACCTGAATTCGATATTAGATGACCGCGAATACTAATGTTTATACTGATATGTAACATAGTTTTTACAATAGCGGGTGCATGTAGTGCCACAAAAATTGATAATAATTACACAATGACACCACATTCGTCGTCCTTTAGTTTCCTAAGCACCTAGAAGGTATGAAACGGCACATTACAGGGCAGTTTATATACGATTCTCTTGTAACTTACAGATATTTAGTGAATAACGTCGTTTACCTTTAAAAACAAGAAAGACCTGACTTTCTGCCGGGACAGTAGTATATATTCCCAACAAAGCGGAGTTTTCTTTCGCTACACTTTTAGCCAAATCAGTGAATGTGGAACGTAGGGAACCTATATGGGACGTAATACCTACTTTATTTAATATACCAAGTAGCCTACCACACATGCGGCTTAAGAGGAAACCACACAGACGTGATAACAAACCGTCAAAAGCAATAAAACTGTTTCCAACACAGGATACATGGCTCTGTGCACTATGCGACTTAACTTCTAAGGTCATCAGTCACCTAGAACTTAGAATTAAATAAACCTAACTAACCGAAGGACATCACATACATCCATGCCCGAGGCAGGATTCGAACCTGCGACCGTAGGGGTCGCTCGGCTCCTGACTGTAGCGCCTAGAACCGCACGGCCACTCGGGCCGGCCAACACAGGAGAAACCAATTGGATACCTGTTGCTAAATCTGAGTATGAACGGCGCGAATCTTCAACACATTAGTTTTGAAGCCAAAATAATATCATATAGTAAAATATTCGTGTATTGGACAGTCGAGTGAAGTGTAAGAGGGGGGAATCATTAGGCTCTTTTAAGTGTCAAGAAAAGTGCCTGTGATAATAACAAAAGAAATTTATGGTTTTCATGCATGAAATATGTGTTTATATTCTCTTCCTGGAGGGCAGCGTGGAGGGTAAAAATCGTAGAGGGAGACCAAGAGATGAATACACTAAACAGATACAGAAGGGTGTATGTTGCAGTAGGTATTGGGAGATGAAGAAGCTTGCACAAGATAGAGTAGCATGGAGAGCTGCATCAAACCAGTCTCAGGACTGAAGACCACAACAACAATTCTCTTCCTTTCTGCGGAGTAAGCTGCAAATACACACACATTCGAAAGAATTTCCTCATGAATAAGTCGTAGCTTACATCATTTAATCAAAATGGTTCGGCTGTTTTCATTTGTATTTCACTATACTTCATACCTCTTGGTAATTTACTAAGAAATGGAACACAAAAATATGGCTATTATTTCGTTAATTTGGTAGAAAATAATAGAAACAAACATTATCCTTACGACATATGGGACTGCCCGCTTTCTCAACGCTTGGAGCGCTAGTGTCGCTCCCGCTGTCAAACGACAGCGATAACCAGAGAGTGTCCTGAATGTATGTATTAGACCGTTGTTAGTACTGTGTTACGAGCCACCGCCAACTACAGGTCCCTTATACCAAAATACCCAGAAAATATCCCTGGACAAACTCCGAAATTTCGTCTGCGGAGTTCTAGTTCGCCCTGTATAGGCAACGTGTCCTTGAGAATCTGTCACCTTTCAGGCATGTGACAGGAACGATCATTACAAGCAAAAAAGTCTACTGAACACGGGCTCTAAAATTCATTCCTTAAGAAATGTGCACAGATCGTTAGATACTGCAAAACAAATCTCATTTACTTTAAGCTTTTTGCTTTCCATAGTTTGAGAGATGATAGTATTGACTGAAACAAGAAGAAAATGAGCGGTAAACATTGTTTCTGAAATGCATACCTTAAGATCTATGAATACTTGTTAAGTAGAAGAGGTGTGTTCCACAGTAGCAAAGTTGAAGAAGTGCTCACAGTACATAAGGTAGCCCATTTTTACTAGTATTATTTTCTTGTTTTGGCTGATAGTACCACCTCTCAAACAATGGGGAGCAAAGAAGCAGTAGAAGAAATTTGTTTCAGACTACCTAAGGTGAAGAACGCGCATAGCTCTGAAGGTATCCATTTTAGAGCTTCTGTTTACCTGACTGTATTGCTTCGAATGATCCTTTGAGACAGATAGTTAATAGTAAGAGCCTTCTGCAGAGAGGCCTACGGACAGCCTGAGAGAATACTGTCACCAGATAAAATTATGAGTTCAGTTACATACAGGGTGACAGTTATTTAAACTGACAAGCAATAACCATTTTTTAATACGGTAGAGGGTTAATCGCTCTGAGCACTCGGGCAGTTGTGCTTAACATGGGGACGAATCAGACTATGAAAGAAACGTTCTTCGTGAGCAATTTTTAATCCATTTCTCTTACAGCGTTTGAAACAGCCTTACCTCCTACCTAGGCCATTGAATCACAAGTATTATTGCAGTTTCCTCGCCAGTGCATTGCCAGAAATGACGTGCCATTCGCTACAAGACAGTGCATTGATTCCAGCATGAAGGGGCGCCGGCAAATTTCACTCGTCCTGAGTGTCGATTCTTGAACCGACAGTTTCCAGAAACGTGGTTTGGCAGTGGTGGCCTTGTACCACGGCCTGCTCGATCGCCTTATTTGACACCTCTGGAGCTTTTTGTGTGGGTAGAGATAAGCAACCTTGTTTACAAAACTCCTGTTGAATCAGAAGAGAACTTGGATGCCCGGATACTAACAGCATCAGGCGAAATTAAGAACACACCTGCAGTCTTTGCCCGTGTTAGACACAGGATGATCCACCCGTGTAACCCCTGTTTACAGGTCAGTCTTCTCCATCGTATTAAGACTGTGAGATAGACCGACTTTGTCGGTGAATGTGAGTGAGGTGGGAGTGAATGAATCAGTGTAATTTTACAAGTTTCCTCCTCACTGCGTGACAACAATTTTAGTCATTTTATCCGCATTCCTTTCTTTTAATATGTGTAAGGGCGCTGATAACGTCGAAATCGAGCACCCATAAAATCCAAACGCGCACACACACACACACACACACACACACACACACACACACACACACACACACGCAGACACACCCCATACACACCACAAGCTAATGGAGGGAAGTTTGAACCTCTGATTGAAGTAATTGTGTATTGTGTTAATGTTGTTGGCTCTTGATGATGAAGAATTAAAACTTGTTTCTATTATTTTCTGTCCTCACAGGAAAACTCATTAGAAAAAGTCTTTTCACTGTCCCATGTAACTCCCCCAAAGTCTGCTAGCTTAATTAATTTTCATCCAGAGATAGTTACCTCTACAGTTTCAAAAAACCTCACAGAAAAACATGACTTCAGAGAAAAATATTTGTTTCGATGTCCATTTCATCCTCTCAGAGTTTGTGTAAATGGCGTTACCGTTCTATCTCTGTCATAAGGATCACTTTTTGTGTGTGTGTTTGAAAACAGTCTCGGAAAAGCATCAGAACTGTTTACCACTATGAAACTTCCTGGCAGATTAAAACTGTGTGCCCGACCGAGACTCTATCTCGGTCCCGAGTTCGAGTCTCGGTCGGGCACACAGTTTTAATCTGCCAGGAAGTTTCACATCAGCGCACACTCCGCTGCAGAGTGAAAATCTCATTCTGTTTACCACTAGACTGCACTTTATAAATTGTGCACCTGCTTTCGATGCCTAGCTGCACGTCACCGTCGCCGAAGTGACGTAGGGCTGACCTTTTTAGTACTAAATCAAACGTTAGCAATTTTCATCTTTGGAAGCCGAGATACTCGGTAAACGCATTAGATGCACCAGTTTAAAATCTTTGACACTACAAAAATTTTACTGCATCACATGGTTATATTTGTACCTGGTGATGATATAACAGCCGATATTGTAGAATTATACTGAGGGGGCCCATTTCTGTCATCTGGGTCGCGTGCTCACATTCTCGTCTGTGGTGAGGATGTGCGAGAGGGGAGGGATTCTGTAATTGCCGCACCCTTACAAATTTATCTTTTTCTTGACGGGAAATGATGCTAGCAACAAGTGTCTATCATTGTTAAAAGTTCTTACAGGTAGCTTCTGTCTCGGGTTCTTCGACCGACATTTATCTGATGATTTTTCTGACGTGTCGCCAGCATGAGTGGTTGACATTGTCAAAGGTTCACCCACCATTCGCTGGTGGAGGATTGGAATCGAGCTCGCGGCCACAGAGCATCTGATTATGTGTACCTGGCGCGCAAACGTCCAAGGGCTCTTTTGTGGTCATTACCACTCGCCTTGCTACGTGCAAGTACTGGAATCCAGGATCCGTTCATCTTGAGGGTTTCTTCTTTCTTGTTGAAGCTGTTGTCATGTTTGTGAATTTCTCTGAATAAGCGGGCCTGGTAGCTCTCCTCTACTGCCAGAAACTTCCGTGTTTTCCCTTACTCAGCTCACTGCGGTTTACCAGTTATACCCGTTTCATCCTACTTAATTCTCTTAAAGTTAGCCATGTAATTTCGAAACTGATATAAGTAAAAATATAAATGCTTCAGCAAAAATGTTGTTTGGGGGAAGGGGGATGGACACCACAACCCCTGTGTGCAGTCATGGCTGGTAGTGTTCCATGCATTCGTCGGATTCACGTTTCGTTAAAAAAAATTAAAAGACAAACTGAACATGTTGAGCAAGGGACTGCACCAGACACTTGCTGTTCAAATTAGTTGACGTTTGGCAGCGACCCCCCAGTGGCAGGTGAGGTGTACACTACTGCCAGTGTCAGCTCTCTCTCTCTCTCTCTCTCTCTCTCTCTCCCCTCTCTCTCTCTCTCTCTCTCTCTCTCTGTGTGTGTGTGTGTGTGTGTGTGTGTGTTTGACCACTTCTTCTGCGCAACGAATTGTGCCTGCCAGTTCTCAACTACTAAACTTTTCCTGGTGTGGATAATTCTAACGAAAACAAAACTCCGCTCCTAATTAAGATTAGGAACACCTTTTTATATTCCACTGATTGACTGTTCCGTGGTTCTTGGTATGTATCATATATTACAAAAGAAAACACACACGACACTGCTGTATACTTCTACAATATTTACTCTTTATTTCAAAAATTGGTTTTCGGCTATTACATCATCACTAGGTACAAAGATGACTATGTGATGCAGTAAAATTTTTTTAGGATCAAAGTTTTAAACTGGTGCATCTAATGCGTTTACCGAGTATCTCGGCTACCAAAGATGAAAACTGTTAACGTTTGATTTAGGACTAAAACGGGGAAAAAATTGAAGAGGAAACGCGATGCAGGATTATATATATATATGACACATTAACCAATCAACTGCATAACAAATTACAACAAGTGAACAATAAACTTTGATAATATGTTCCAAGACAGTGGTTGTACAAAACAATCTTTTTGAATAAAATAACTTGAGGTAGCGGACCGCGTCAATATAAACTACTAAAGCTATAATCTGCTGACGTTTCGACCTAATTGCTGCCGTCCTCTTCACGGCAGTTCAGTCTTATCCTTAACAGGTCCTAAGTTAGAAACAGTTAAGACATATACTAATGAGATGAAAAAGGTAAGTGAAGCAGTAAGTGAAGTAGAAAAAAATCTTTAGCAAGGTAATAAAGAAAAAATGGAGCATGTGGCTAAGAATGAACATGGACTAAGAATGGATGTATACGGCGTGGATGGGCCACTTCTAACTGCAGACAGTACTCACAATCCCATCCAGACTATGTTGTAAATTTCCCCTTTCACTCACATGCTCCATTTTTTCCTCTGTTCCCCTATTAAAAATTTTCACTTCGCGTAATCACAGCTGCTTCACTTACCTGATTAATCTCACTAGTATATCTTATCTGTTTGTAATTTAGGGCCTGTTAAACACGTTTTGTTCAGCTACTTTCTTGGAACGTATTACCAAACTTTATTCTTCAATTAATTTTCTTCTCAGGACGACTGTTGTAATTTTATGTTTAGTTCATTAGGTAATGTGTCACATATTTCATCTAGGTTAAGTAATCTTACATCGCATTTTCACTCAAATAATTCCTTTCGTTTTAGTCTTCAAATATTAACAATTTTCTTCTATGGAAACCGAGATACTCTGTAGATCCACTAGTTTGTTCTTTGATCCAACAAACCAACAAAGATTTCACTGTACCTCACTGTTATCTTCGTACTGATGATGGCGCAGCAGCTGAAAACCAGTTTGTGAAATAAATAACAAATATTGTACAATATTACACCAGTATCGTGTGTCTTTTCATTCATAAGTTTTTTTATGCTTTGGACATTATAGGGATTAATACCGGCGAACCGAAACATTATGGACAACTGCTTAACAACGCGTTGTTCCACCACTGGAACTTACCAGCAGGGATTCTGCATGGTATACGTTCGACACGTGATCGGTAGGTTTCCGGATATACGTGGTGTCAGATACAGGTCACGCCATTCCCGTAAATTATAGGCCAGTGACGAATGAGCGCCGATCTGAAAATAATACTGTGTTATGGATGGTAATCGACGAAAAAAAAAAGTATTTCAGTGAATTGAATAGGTTTCCAGATATGACGTGATAAGCTGCTTCCCAATCGGGAAAATGTTTATTTCTAAAAACATCAACTTAGCTCCGGCCTTAATTAAAATTAAGAATAAATTTTAAAACACTTGCAGACACTAGATATCTATACCATACAAGAAATTCAGAATTGTTTCGTGGTTTTTGTAGGAGAGAGAGACTTAAGAGCTATTTCCTATCGCTGTGGGGAGTGGACCTCTATGGTCGCTCCCTGCAGACAGTATTTATCGGGACAACGTTCCAACTTCGAACCTTAAACATTAGATAACAACCAATTTAAATCACCCTTTTTATATTGTGAATGTTGGTTAAAGTTCTGAGAGCACACAAAACATTCGCAATGATGCTATTGTTGATGGAGTGTGACATGTGATAGTGAAGAAATTGATGTTAAGGGAGATTCAAAAGAGGTTGGGATCATCAAGGATACTGCATAATAAACAATTTTCGTGAGAACTTACACACACGCAAAGGGTTGCGAAATTTGAAGCCAAGAGAACAGATGGAAGAGAAATAATTCGTTCTTGACGTTTCACGGAGCATGCTAGACATTATCAGTTCTGATCTGGAATTTCTTAACAGCGTGGTAGGTGTAGACGAATAACGGGTGTATGTGTACAAAAGCAGGGACTTAGGCTGCTCATCTTCACGCACTTCCTCTTTTATTTTCATAATATCATCTTCAAGTTTATTTCCTTTATATTAACCCTTGCTCTTCTATATATTCCTTCTACCTTTCAGTCTCCTCTTCTTTGCTTAGTTCTGGGCTGCCACAGGAACTCTTGGTATTCATATGCATATCACATAAACGCAAATCCATCTAGCAGTTTCGTAGGATGGACCACAATGTCTGCTTCAGTTTCCTGACGTACTACTTCGCAATAGTAATCTAAATCCAGTATCATAACTGAACTGTACGTAACAAATCGACCGCTAGCGTGAGTAACCTTCGATGAGAGACCAGCTGTTAGCTATCGCATGGACATTCATTCAGACCGGAGCTGTGATAAAGGTTATCATCAACGTGGGTGAACTTTAAACACGTTACGTAAATAGAGATGCGGTTCAAGTATTTCGAAAGGCTTTTGATGCTGAAACGCCAGCTAAATCACACAGGGCTAACAGGTAATTAGGGGTGTGGAGAGGAGCAAGGGAGTTGCGGTCGGATTCACTTAACAATTGTAATTTATTATCATTTATCTCACAAATACACTTTTGAAAGAATAAAATTTGCTTCGTGGCTGAAGGCCTCCAAGCAGATGCTTTAGAATAAGTTCAATTTTGAAAAGACATGACACAGTAAAATTTACGAATAAGATAAATCTTATACATATATGAGATCAGCATGCGGAGCGGCTGAAAGCCGCCGGATTAAATCTTAAATTCCAAATATATTATGATGATTACTGAAGGCAGAAGGCCACAATGTTTTAAGATGCCAACAGGGCTGATGGCCCACAAGCTGCACAGATAGAGATAACCGCAATAAGATGGCTGAACGCCGCAAAGTTAAATTCTGCAAATTAAGGAAATGTATATTGCAACAATCGGCAAAACAATACATTAAGTTTAAAATTTTCCTTTTCGCAACACCAGCCGCGGAAGGCCCACAATAACTTGCAAAATCTTTCAGAGGAAATTACAATAACCTTTCAAGAGCAGAAGGCGATAATGTTTGGACTTGAAGGAAACTCTGAGAACACGTTTCCAGGTCTGAAGGCCCACAACTAACCTTGCCAAATTAAAAATATAAAATACAATTACAACAACATTAACACTACCAAAAGGATAATTAAGAGAACGGCACTCAGGAGTCTCCAGTGGACCGGTCTGCCCTTGTTCCCTTAGGCGAGACAGGTGGTGAGTCCAACTACACTTAATTCGTGCGAACCCAAACAAGGGACAGTGACGGAGTGATCGACCAACCGCTTGCTTGCCACGACGGAGTACACGAGAATTCAAGCCCCCCCCCCCCCCAAAAAAAAAATTACATGTATCACTATCCCCAAACAAACGCGTATGTGACCTGAGCTGTCAAAACTACACACCATGTTGAGCAGCAACAACAGGTGAGGAAAAGACACTGCCCAAAACTACGTTAACGGCCAGGGCAGGTAACCACAACACTAACGGCCACAAGGCAGAAAATTCTGTTGGTGCACATGACTATGGATAAATTAATTTGATCAGTTCTACCTGACGGCGGCTATCTGGAACACTTCACTCGTTGTTGCTCACAGGAAAACCTCCACGACAGCAACGCCGGAATCAACAACGCAATGCTCAAAACCACTCAACCTTCACGTGCTGGGTCGGCGAGCGACGATGCTCATACTGATCGAACAGGTCCAGACAGACTCAGTCACTGTGCAGAGATCGCCAGCGGCCCAGTCGACGACGCCGCACGGAGATGTCCTCGGACCAACCGACTGACCAACAATCCACCAAAACTCAGGCCCGGCTTAAGTGATGCTTGGCAGCAACGTTCGAGCGGGCGATGTCCATGCAGGGCTAACTGCTGCTGCAAGTCGGCTACTGGCTGGCCCGGGCTGCGCTCCAGACGCGTTGCAACTGACTGCCAGAACCAAACTCACGACCCGAACTGCCGCCGTGAACTCTCCGCCTCGCACGTTCCGACATCTAAAATAGTCGTCAGTGGAAATAATGCCCACTACACACTCGACCTGAAAAACACCTGCACGAAGACCTGACGATACCCAAGTAACTAAACACGCACGAAGACAAATCGGTAGTCGATGCCCGCGCGCGCACACACACACACATACACACACACACACACACACACCAGCTGACTCATGAGTGATCGGCGAGCCAAACCGCGTCGTCCGGTAGGACGACCGACCGACGATCAGCCAAGACCGTGGCCCGACTCAAGTGATGCGTGGCGGCAATGGTCGGACGAGCCATGTCGACGCAGACCTCACTGCTGCTCCAACCCAACTGCACTAGTGCCGCATTGCAACTCCCCAACTGGCAGGTCCGGACTGCGCTCCAGATGCTTTCCAACTGAGTGGCAGACCCGAATTCGCAACCCGAACTTCCTTACGGTAGACAACGACCGGGAAGTAATAGCAGTCGAGCAATGATACTACGAGAGGGCATATATCGATGCGCACTGATAACGCCTCACACGGTCAGGCAAAGCAGCAACTCAGTGACAGTAGTAATTTATATTAACGTAATGAGGTGGAAGTACGTCAAAAACAGGATGTAGAATACATCTACATCTACATGACTACTCTGCAATTCACATTTAAGTGCTTGGCAGAGGGTTCATCGAACCACAATCATACTATCTCTCTACTATTCCACTCCCGAACAGCGAGCGGGAAAAAAGAACACCTAAACCTTTCTGTTCGAGCTCTGATTTCTCTTATTTTATTTTGATGATCATTCCTACCTATGTAGGTTGGGCTCAACAAAATATTTTCGCATTCGGAAGAGAAAGTTGGTGACTGAAATTTCGTAAAAAGGTCTCGCCGCGACAAAAAACGTCTATGCTGTAATGACTTCCATCCCAACTCGTGTATCATATCTGCCACACTCTCTCCCCTATAACGTGATAATACAAAACGAGCTGCCCTTTTTTGTACCCCTTCTATGTCCTCCGTCAATCCCACCTGGCAAGGATCCCACACCGCGCAGCAATATTCTAACAGAGGACGAACTAGTGTAGTGTAAGCTGTCTCTTTAGTGGACTTGTTGCATCTTCTAAGTGTCCTGCCAATGAAACGCAACCTTTGTCTCGCCCTCCTGACAATATTATCTATGTGGTCCTTCCAACTGAAGTTGTTCATAATTTTAACACCCAGATACTTAGTTGAATTGACAGCCTTGAGAATTGTACTATTTATCGAGTAATCGAATTCCAACGGATTTCTTTTGGAACTCATGTGGATCATCTCACACTTTTCGTTATTTGGCGTCAACTGCCACCTGACACACCATACAGCAATCTTTTCTAAATCGCTTTTCAACTGATACTGGTCTTCGGATGACCTTACTAGACGGTAAATTACAGCATCATCTGCGAACAATCTAAGAGAACTGCTCAGATTGTCACCCAGGTCATTTATATAGATCAGGAACAGCAGAGGTCCCAGGACGCTTCCCTGGGGAACACCTGATATCACTTCAGTTTTACTCGATGATTTGCCGTCTATTACTACGAACTGCGACCTTCCTGACAGGAAATCACGAATCCAGTCGCACAACTGAGACGATACCCCATAGCTCCGCAGCTTGATTAGAAGTCGCTTGTGAGGAACGGTGTCAAAAGCTTTCCGGAAATCTAGAAATACGGAATCAACTTGAGATCCCCTGTCGATAGCGGCCATTACTTAGTGCGAATAAAGAGCTAGCTGCGTTGCACAAGAGCGATGTTTTCTGAAACCATGCTGATTACGTGTCAATAGATCGTTCCCTTCGAGGGATTCATAATGTTTGAATACAGTATATGCTCCAAAACCCTACTGCAATGATATAGGTCTGTAGTTAAATGGATTACTCCTACTACCCTTCTTGAACACTGGTGCGACCTGCGCAATTTTCCAATCTGTAGGTACAGATCTATCGGTGAGCGAGCGGTTGTATATGAGTGCTAAGTAGGGAGCTATAGTATCAGCGTAATCTGAAAGGAACCTAATCGGTATACAATCTGGACCTGAAGACTTGCCCGTATCAAGCGATTTGAGTTGCTTCGCAACCCCTAAGGTATCTACTTCTAAGAAACTCATGCTAGCAGATGTTCGTGTTTCAAATTCTGGAATATCCCATTCGTCTTCCCTGGTGAAGGAATTTCGGAAAACTGCGTTCAATAACTCCGCTTTAGCGGCACAGTCGTCGATAACAGTACCATCGGCACTGCGCAGCGAAGGTATTGACTGCGTCTTGCCGCTTGTGTACTTTACATACGACCAGAATTTCTACGGATTTTCTACTAAATTTCGAGACAATGTTTCGTTGTGGAACCTATTAAAGGCATCTCGCATCGAACTACGTGCCAAATTTCGCGCGTCTGTAAATTTTAGCCCATCTTCGGGATTTCGCATTCTTCTGAACTTCGCATGCTTTTTCCGTTGCCTCTGCAACAGCGTTCGGACCTTTTTTGTGTACCACGGGGGATCCGTTCCATCTCTTACCAATTTCCCACATGATGGTGGGAACATGAGCCTCACACGGCTCGGAT